>NW_025764982.1:0-50795 GCF_003918875.1 Haliotis rubra | reverse complement strand
CACACGTGGCGCCGTGGAGACAGGGTTGTGACTGACAGTCGTTGTAGGGCAGGTGACACGTGAAGCCATCGTAACCAGTACCGGTGCAGTCACAGACGTAACTGGAACGTCGATATTGACAACAAGGGCATGATAATCAACCAAATGTAATTCAAAATGCAGGCCCTGTGATATCTAGACAGGGTTGACCCCTCAGACATACACTGAGAACTGAGAGGGAAACGAAATTGTCTCAAAAACGTTTTTCTCGTATTTTGGATTTTCATTTGAAAATATCTGAATTGTGCGATATTATATTCCATATTGAATTAGCCTTGGCACTCAGGGTTTTAGCTTTGATATAATTTAAATCTTAAATTCAATGGACTTTAAAATTACGTTTTCTTTATTTTCTCAAATTTTTACATTTTAAAGTTGAAGGTGAGATATCTGTGGTTGCAAGTTCACGTCTTTACTCCCGTTTACTCTGAACTGTTTGTAACACAACTTTACCAGTCACAGATTACATTTTCAAATTGTTTCAAAGATGAGTGATGTTGAGCTAGATATGATCAAATTTAACTTCTAAATTTAAAATTTCTATTACGTATAAAACTAAACAAACCAGATATATTTTATTTTGCGCCTCAGTTCCGATACAATCTAATACCACCTGCTCGCTACAAACCGTTTAACGTCGAATACAGTCCGACGGCAGAAACAATTGTCACATCATCGTTATGTCTAAGGAGAGTGTTGAGTATACCCCTGTGCTAATGCTCAAGTAAGCGTGATGACGTACAGGCGTCGTCCATTTGCTTTAAATATCAATACTATCACATTAGACAGTGACGGAGAAGGGTCTGACGTCCTGTTTCGAAGTAAATAATACGTTTCCAGGACATGCCTAAGTTGCATAACCGTACACCTCAAGACTTGTCGGTTTAACATGGTCAACTTAACCGAACGATTGCATGTTCCACACGGACTTTGTTCGGAAGAAGTCTTCAGAGTGGTCTTTTTGTTTGAAACGGTAGAAATTCAACTCCAACGAGACAACATTAAGCGAATAGTGTGTACTGTTTCTTTTAGGAAATATACCAGAAAAAGGTTCTCAGTATGTTCAAACTTCATAATGGCTGCTTATGTACAACATAGTATGTGCCATGCCTTCCCTTTGCTTTACAGCAGTACCATGGACCCATCTTGTCTGGATCCATTGACACAAAATCACTTTGCTTATATGTTGTGGCAGATCTATGTTACTGAGCCGAGTGATAATGGAAATATGAAGTAGAAATGCAATCTATTTTAATACCAGCCACTGCACTAAATATCACGAAATGATAGGATTTTGAAGTGGGCTGTAACATGTCACCTTCTAAAATAGATACTTTATTTTAGAGTTCTTATAATACAAAAGGGAGAGGATTGACATCAGGTCGAAACCTCAGATAATATCGGCATGTAGGTTACATTTCACAAGGAAATGTGTTTCATCCTCAATTATAGAAACCGCCTTTGTGGTGTAGTGGTTAGAGAGCGAAAGGTCAGTAGGTTCGATCCCCGACCGCGTCATACCAAAAGACGTTAAAATATGGTACTTGTTGGTCCCTGCCTTGCGCTCGGCATTAATGGGTACAACAAGGACTGGTCGGCTCGGAGTCAGTATAATGGGTCTGAGTGGGGTATTCATGCTTCACTGCGGAGTGGTATCTCAGTGGGCTAGCACTATAAAACCAGCTTAAGTCTGGGCTAGTACAAGCAGCCGCACATACACATACACACGCATGCACGTCGTCATATGAGCGAAATATTCTCAAGCACGACGTTAAACCCAATTTCACCTCACCTCACCTCAATTATAGAAAGGGTATATCGCATTTATTCTCGAGTGTAAGTACCTTGTTTTAGTATCGAGACATTTGCCTCCATGCAGACAGGGATCCGAAGCACACATATCAGTAATATCGCAGTGAAGACCAGTGAACCCGGCCGTGCACTCACACACGAAACCATCCACCCTCTCATAGCAGGATCCGCCGTTCTGGCAAGGGTCCGACTTGCAGTGATCAACGACACCTACGGGAAATAACAAGTCATTGCGATGTGGTCACTCAAGAGATGTCTTCGGTAAAGCTCATTCTGGCAACAGCGTCTCTCATTATCTCAAAATGAAGGTTTATGCACAAACTAGAATAGCTATGTCGAAAAAAACTGAAAATACGTTTAAAATAGGATAGATGTCAACTTGCATGGCCTCTTTGTTGCAGTGATTGCAACATTTTGGAACTATACGTAATTTCAAAATAACTTATGGATCCTAGAAATATAAGTATAACACTATGTTATAAAACATGGAGCATCTATTAGCTAAGGCATATTAGGATTATTGAAAGTATATTAGCCAGTCAGCGGGATACTGTGTTGTGGGATAGGATATTTCGCAATGTATGTGATATATTTCTGTATTGTCGTTGAACAGTCTACGTTATTCACATTACCTATAGGAAGGCTAGTGTGTTGAGTGTATCAAGAATATTGTACAATCTACGCAATTCACATTACCTATAGGAAGGCTAGTGTGTTGAGTGTATCAAGAATATTGTACAATCTACGTAATTCACATTACCTATAGGAAGGCAAGGGTGTTGAGTGTATCAAGAATATTGTACAATCTACGTAATTCACATTACCTATAGGAAGGCTAGTGTGTTGATTGCATCAAGAATATTGTACAATCTACGTAATTCACATTACCTATAGGAAGGCTAGTGTGTTGATTGCATCAAGAATATTGTACAATCTATTGTATTCACATTACCTATAGGAAGGCTAGCGTGATGAGTGTATCAAGAATATTGTACAATCTACGCAAGTCACATTACCTATAGTGGAAGGCTAGTGTGTTGATTGCATCAAGAATATTCTACAATCTACGTAATTCACATTACCTATAGGAAGGCTAGTGTGTTGAGTGTTTCAAGAATATTGTACAATCCACGCAATTCACATTATCTATAGGAAGGCTAGTGTGTTGAATGCATCAAGAATATTGTACAATCTACGTAATTCACATTACCTATAGGAAGGCTAGTGTGTTGAGTGTATCAAAACATTGTACAATCTACGCATTTCACATTACCTATATGAAGGCTAGTGTGTTGAGTGTATCAAGAATATTGTGCCAATCTACGTAATCTCACATTACCTATAGGAAGGCTAGTGTGTTGAGTGCATCAAGAATATTGTACAATCTACGTAATTCACAATACCTTTAGGAAGGCTAGTGTGTTGATTGCTTCAAGAATATTGTACAATCTACGTAATTCACATTACCTATAGGAAGGCTAGTGTGTTGAGTGTATCAAGAATATTGTACAATCTACGTAATTCACATTACCTATAGGAAGGCTAGTGTGTTGAGTGTATCAAGAATATTGTACAATCTACGTAATCTCACATTACCTATAGGAAGGCTAGTGTGTTGATTGCATCAAGAATATTGTGTACAATCTACGTAATTCACATTACCTATAGGAAGGCTAGTGTGTTGATTGCATCAAGAATATTGTACAATCTACGTAATTCACATTAACTATAGGAAGGCTAGTGTGTTGAGTGTATCAAGAATATTGTACAATCTACGTAATTCACATAACCTATAATGAAGGCTAGTGTGTTGAGTGTATCAAGAATATTGTACAATCTACGTAATTCACATTACCTATAGGAAGGCTAGTGTGTTGAGTGTATCAAGAATATTGTACAATCTACGTAATTCACATTACCTATAGGAAGGCTAGTGTGTTGATTGCATCAAGAATATTTTACAATCTACGTAATTCACATTACCTATAGGAAGGCTAGTGTGTTGATTGCATCAAGAATATTGTACAATCTACATAATTCACATTACCTATAGGAAAGCTAGTGTGTTGATTGCATCAAGAATATTTTACAATCTACGTAATTCACATTACCCATTGGAAGGCTAGTGTGTTGATGGCATCAAGAATGTTGTACAATCTACGTAATTCACAATACCTATAGGAAGGCTAGTGTGTTGAGTGTATCAAAAATATTGTACAATCTACGCAATTACATTACCTATAGGAAGGCTAGTGAGTTGAGTGTTTCAAGAATATTGTACAGTCTACGTAATTCACATTACATATATATGAGGCTAGTGTGTTGAGTGTATCAAGAATATTGTACAATCTACGTAATTCACATTACCTATAGGAAGGCTAGTGTGTTGAGTGTATCAAGAATATTGTACAATATACGTTAGAAATATCTATATTACCAACAGGAAGGCTAGTATGTGGTGTTGTCGATGGTTGATGAGCACACAGTCCAGCATTACATTCGTTAGTTCCGCAGCATTGAAAACAACCTGAGGCTTCACGCCGTCCGATGACAGGACCCGAGCAAACTCTGAACTGCATACCTACATGAGTAAAGGTGATGCCAGCTAGCATTACAAACATTCATCAGTATTATAGTGTTTTGTGACCGCCTCCGTGGAATAGTGGTTAGAGCGTCCTCCCGGAGAGCGGAAGGTCGCGGAGTTCGATCCCCGACCGTGTCATACCAAAAGACGTTAAAATATGGTACTTGTTGGTCCCTGCCTTTCGCTCGGCATTAATGGGTTCAACAAGGACTGGTCGGCTCGGAGTCAGTATAATGTGTCTGAGTGGGGTATTCATGCTTCACTGCGGCATTGTATCTCAGTGGGCTAGCACTATAAAACCAGCTTAAGTCTGGGCTAGGACAAGCAGCTGCACATACACATACACACGCATGCACGTAGTTATATGAGCGAAATATTCTCAAGCATGACGTTAAACCAATTTCACCTCACCTATATACAACAGTCTCTTGTCTTGTAAATTAGACGTGTGTGTAACCTAGTAAAGTAGTGCCCGACAATTCCATCATCATCATCATCATCATCATCATTGTCGTGACAGTGCGTGTCCAAATATTAAATATTATTGTTTGAGAAGAAAACGGAATCGGGAAACGTCATTTTCATGAAATGAAGAATAACACTGAACATAAACATTATCAGCCTGTCATAAACCCAATCTATTGCCAGTATCATAAATGAATCAATGGTGGTTCAATTGGCACGTCCCTGATGTCAGTTTATTTAATGTGTGACATATTATTACATAGATGTTTAAATTGCTGACGTAACTAATCATTTAGAATGAATCTAGATGGTTCAGGCTGTGTTTGTTATTTTACTTGAAGTGACACCCTGGCACGTTCAAAATACTCACGGTGCTGTTGTCGCATCCCAGCGTGTAGACGACGTCCCCGTTGAGACTCCTCATTTCCCTAGTGGAACACATCTGGTAAATAATACGTGGTGGTGGTGGTGTTAGATTGAAAAATCAAAATATATTGGAAAAGTTCATAACTGGATTTCAGCCGACAATTGAGAATCGGAGATGTAGAGAAATGAAAGTGCTAACAAGTGAGACTGTGTTTGGCGTATTACATCACGACGGCATGTTTTTTGAAAACATGTCGATTATTAATGCCTACAGGATAACATTACTCTGACAGCTTTCCATCCATTGGGCACTTAAGCGACTTGATTTAAACGACGTACGATTCATACACGTGCTGGCTCTATGCAGCAAACACCGTCATCCTCACCAGAAAACTTCATCTACCCCATTCACTCCAAACCCAACCCAATCCCACACACATACACATCGTGCTTGAAAGCGGTATAAGAATCTATACCGAAACGTCGCCATTGTGAAAATAATGAAGTTGATCGCCCATAACGTTTTGTCATCTCTATACCACCAACGTATAGAATGCAACTCAAACAAATCACATACACACGCAACAAAAAGAAACCAAAACCAAAGACAACACCCCAAACACAACAACAAACCCCGAAAACTACATGAAACACGCAGAACTGAAAATAACCAACAAATTCCAACAGCTCCAGTTAAAGTATTAACTTAATGTTACGCCAGACCTATACCCTGAGCCACCTTGACTGGCTATTCTGTATAGAAATACGCGACTACAATAAGAAATTACTATCCTCGACGATCTGCCGAAACTAATTTAATTGTGCTAGACTAAAATCTCCTCTCTGAAATGAATATATTTTACAGAAAAAAGGTAATTCGCTATTAATTTAAAAATATTCGAATATAAGGAGACAAGAGACTTTCTTCATTTCCAAAACTCATTATAGACTTGCATGGCCTGGTTTTATTTGTTTCAGGGTCTGCATGATAGACTACCCATGGACGTAAAAGGCAAAATAGCGGTGTGCATTATATGTATGAATCGCTGTAAATCCGTAGAGGACCACGGGTGATTGCTACCCAGGGTAAACAGTCACACTTCTAAAACGGTGCGTCATAATTTCAGTACTGTATCACTTCTATTCGAAAACTGTGATATAAACAAATTAAAGCCAAAAATGCAGACGCGCCATTGATAATACGTTATCATAGGCGTGGATGTCATGTCACTCAGACAAGACACGATGTTTAAAACATACGTAACAAGGTAACAGTGGTTTTATATTTTGCATGCAGATCTGACGGTTTATGCTAGTTTTCTTAATCAGGAAAGACACAGATTCCTACAAAGAATTGTTAATTCAAGACGATGTGACTGGTATTTTCACCTGAGGTGAAACGTGAGTGGTGAGTCAGATCATTACGGAGGCGAAGATCTGATTTAAAAGTATTTCCTATTCTAGCGTATCATGCTTCCCATGTGTATAAATAGATGACTTTACTTGATTTTCTTTACATGAGCGTATGTTTGTGCAGGACGCAGGGTTGGCGACATCCACGCAGCTCCGGCAATACAGGGATGAAGCGGCTGAAATGCAACGTCACGTCAGTTCACAAGTTTTGTATAAAGGGAGACACAACTCTTTCCATGTTCGCAAGGAAAAAAATGGTAAAGTCTTTGAATGACATTTAGAGTGAGTGAGTGAGTGAGTGAGTTAATATTTAACGTCACATCGGCAATATCTCAGCCATATCGTGACGAAAACAATTTATGTAATACAAAAATGTGAATGACATTTAGACGTGATACACATAAAGGCAAAAATTTTATGGATGTCAACTATTTTTATTGTGATGGACACGACTTTTCACTGTGTCTTCTCCGTTGACATCCATGAAATTCTTTGCCTTTAATATTGGTAAAATATTTTGTTCTCGCACTTCTGCATTGCAAGCTTGTTTCGAGCGGTCAAGAAAACTCTTGGCCGCAAGAATGTCCCTTTACAGTATTCCATACCTCCCCGTATCTCCAATGTCAAGAACACCTGTTCTTGGTTGACGCCATACCACAGTGCTTAAGGTTGCTATTTCTGATAATACGTAGTTCGTTTGCTAGATTAAACACGGATGCCAAAACGTCATGCAATCTGATTGGACAGCTGCTGTCATCTACTGATATATACAAATCGGCACTTGCTTTATGAACTCGTGCCACAATATAATTCTAAATTGCCGAACATAAACTATTCTAAATACGTCCAGCAATTGTTGAACGCGTACCACCATCATGATGTGTGGAACATGGGTTCTTCTACAACCTACCACCTGTGGGCTCGTGCACAAGCAAGTGCAGCTAAAATAATTCGCTCACACTGCTAGTGACACAGTTAACTCCACCACCGTCACTTCAAAAACGCGGAAAGAGGGTGTACAGTCACTAACGTAAATTATCTCACAACGGAAGCCTTATCGTGTTGGCACCAATGAGAATAGTTTTAATGACATGACATAATGTAGGAAGAGGGCTTTAATGTAGCGTTCAAGTTTATTGCACTTACAGAGATGCGCACGTGTGCGCGTGCGTCTGTGCGTGCGTGAATGTGTGTTTGTGTGCGTTGGTGCGTGTGTGGCTGCACTATTCTACCGGTATAATTTTGCCTAAAATGTCATGCCCTAATTTAACATGGATACCGAACAATGTATTGATGTCGAGCGGAGCGGTCCTTGCTTTATCCTCTTTCCCAGGGACCAAAACACCCACCATCCGCTGTCCAGACAGACGTTTTATCCTCAAGACCAAGGGAGACGGCCTCATTACATCAGGCGGATATAGAACCCATTCCCTCTTGCTCGACGGCAATCGCACTACCCACATGCCTGTCGCTCCATGCTTTAATGAAACCACGTTCTCCCCAAAAACATCTGATCTACAACACATCAGTTAGATACACGCCAACAGGTTGCTTACATTCTACGAAGGTTCGGTGAATCTAGTGATGGACTTAGTGAAAAACTGGATGAAATCAAACCAACGAAGCAAACATCAATGACAGATTTTTAAAGAAATAAATGTGCTTCATGGGAAATGTCAAGATATTGAGTGAAGTAAGATGTATAACGTGTAATGTGAGTCAAATGTGAGTCAATGTTTATTGGTACATTTATATGTTATGATTAATTGTTTTACTATTGACTATTCATTTATACACACACACACACACACACACACACACACATATACATGATAAATTTTCAAGATACATCGGCAATACATTTTGCTTGTTTGATCCAGTTAACCGGACGCCTCCAGGCGATTTCTGAGTGTAACCAAAATGTCCGGATACACGGGGTTCGACTGTATATACATACCTTTGCTCTGGCCCACACAAAGCATGAGAATGACCTAGAATAAATAAAATACTTGGATCTGTAAGAAGTCCAAACCAGAAAACGTTGTTATGGGACTAAAATCTGGTTTATGCCTTATCTGGTTTCTCACTACATTTTTGTTCATGACTCCGTTGATAATAGTGACAATTCCTGAAGTAATGTACTATGGTAACAGTCATGGTAACATAACACCATATGTATTAATGGTACCCGTTCATCCTGATGAATTCAATAGACTCACCTGAGTCACTGTTACAGTAATAACAGCTGCCATGGCTGAAGATACATGTACGTGTGTGTTTCCCTGCTTATCGTGACTGACGTAGAAGAGGTCGCAATTGAAGGTCAGCGGCGCGGATAAAACGACGGTATCTAGATAAGATATACCTTTCTGAAATCAGTGCTTGGTTTATTACTCACAATATAACATGAAATAAATAAAATTTCACAAAATGAAGCAGGAGTATTGTACATTTCGTGGTGTGGCATGGAAGACTTCTTGAAAAATATTTTCGCTTTGAATATTATTGCTCTCAGTGAGGGACATTACTTTAGTTGGTTACCTGGATAAGTCAGTACTCAGTTAGGATGACCTTTTGAAAGCAGTGAATGGCAGGGTGACCTGGTGCAGACAGTACTGGGAGACCTGGTGCAGACAGTACATGGTTGGATGACCTGGTGCATGGAATACCTGGCAGGGTGAGCTGGTGCAGACAGTACTGGGAGACCCTGGTGCAGACAGTACATGGTTGGATGACCTGGTGCATGGAATACCTGGCAGGGTGAGCTGGTGCAGACAGTACTGGGAGACCCTGGTGCAGACAGTACATGGTTGGATGACCTGGTGCATGGAATACCTGGCAGGGGTGAGCTGGTGCAGGGCAGTACTGGAAGACCTGGTGCAGACAGTACATGGCTGGATGACAGACCTGGTGCATGGAATACCTGGCAGGGGTGAGCTGGTGCAGACAGTACTGGGAGACCCTGGTGCAGACAGGTACATGGTTGGATGACCTGGTGCATGGAATACCTGGCAGGGTGAGCTGGTGCAGACAGAACTGGAAGACCTGGTGCAGACAGTACATGGTTGGATGACCTGGTGCATGGAATACCTGGCAGGGGTGAGCTGGTGCAGACAGTACTGGAAGACCTGGTGCAGACAGTACATGGTTGGATGACCTGGTGCATGGAATACCTGGCAGGGGTGACCTGGTGCAGACAGTACTGGGAGACCTGGGTGCAGTCAGTACATGGTTGGATGACCTGGTGCATGGAATACATGTCAGGGGTGACCTGGTGCAGACAGTACATGGTTGGATGACCTGGTGCATGGAATACCTGGCAGAGTGACCTGGTGCAGACAGTACTTGTTGATATGGTGAAAACAGTACTTGGTGACTAGGTGTAGGAAAAAGGGTGACCGGATGCACGCAGTGCTTGGCTGATTGACCAGGTTCAGACGGCACTTGGTTGGTGGATCTGGCACAAGCGGTACTTGGCTGAGATACTTGGTACTGACAGTACCTGGGTGGCCTGGAGTGCTTGATTGGAATTACACATGTAAGCGTTGTTGAATGTTCACTAAATCGTGTAGTAGAAGTCAGTAGAAGCAAACATATCAAATCATGAAAATCGATCATATACAAAACTTCCAAATTAGAAAACATCGAAAGCTTTTTAAGCACGGTTTATTTAACCTTTACATAAACATAACATGCAGCTGCTAAAAATCACAACTTTTCAGAAATCGATTGTGATTATTGTCCGCGTTCCGATGCCTGCATGATCTCGTTCACTGAAGGAAACAACAAAATCCTTGTTTTGGATATCCTTGCCAAGAAGGAATTAAAGGTACTTTTGTGAAAAATCTATTGAATAAATGGAATGGTAAATTGTAAGAATGAAACTGTGCTTTGGAACACACAAGTTTTCATATCAAACAAATTGAATTTATTTAATATTTTTTAACATTCAAAACTTGAGCACCTGGTGTCTTGCTGCTTTTCATTGATCCATGGTAATCGTTACCTCTCTTTCGCCAAATGAATCTGTTTCGCCAGATAATTGAGATATCTTTGTTATCTGCACATCTCATTAGGAGTTATTCAAAGAACGTTTTATCTCTTTGGATCTTGTACGTACGCAACGAGAATTTGCTCTACACAATTTTGCAATAATCCCAAAGGAGTACACGAGAAACTGTTAGTATAATTTAGCTGAACTACCGCAGAAATCGCTGCGTTTAAGGGTACTACTGGGAATATCTCCAGTACTAATAACACCCTTGATGTGGCTATAACATTGAAATAACTGAAGGCCAAATTATTTGAAACTGTAGATGCAAAGGCTATCCTTTTCTCACGATGAGTCTCAGGAGATTGCTAATTAGCGCAATAAAACATTGATTTTAGTTGCTCAAGAAATGTCCTCGTCCTGACTCATCTAAGAAAATCGATCACGACAGTGAGTGTGTCAAAATGAATTTGTTAACTCAAAAAGAATTTGTGAATTCATTGAACACTTGAGTGAAATGGATACTGAGTAATATACATGTAACGCAATATCTTTAAAAAGTGTATATAAAAGGAGGATTCAGCCATTGGATTCGAACACACAGTTAGAAGATCCTGAAGTAGCGGACGCGAATCCGCATGGTGATTTTTGTGTGGATTAATAACAAAACCTGATACAAGAAGTGCTTGGTTTGGTGTGCTAGCAGTCATTGATGGGTGACCTACTGGAAGAAGTCTTTGACTGGGTGACCAGTTTCAGACAGTGTCTGGGTGGGCTGGTGCATTGAGCACTTGCTGGGACACAGAGGGACTGTTTCCTACTGGGTGACCTACTGGAAGAAGTTCTTGGTTTGCTGCGCTTGCACTCATTGGCTGGATGACCGGGTTCAGACAGTGCCTTGGTGGGCTGGTCCATAGAGCACTTGCTAGGACAGAGGGACTCACATCTGCACAGTGAATGTTGTATTGATAAATGTCCACATCAGACACACATGTGCAGTCTTTTTAACCAAGTTCCTCTGAAGTGGTAAATGTTAGCATCTGCATTTCTTCGAACATGAGGCTGATATGATTGTTAAAAGCAACATTAGACTCACTAACTCACGAAGTATCAATGTATCTCTTACCCTTAAACAACAAAACCCGGAATGCGTAAATATATTTTGACCAGAAATTATTGAGAATTTTAGGTATTTGTTTAATTGGATTTCTAGTATAAACAACCTTTACCATCAAGTGCTTGGTTTCATTCAAGAGAGACAACTCCGTTAATCCTGTTTCATCAGTTTGTGAAGAGTTATCCCCTTTTGTTTACTTGCTAGCAGACGACATTTTCAGTGATCCTCAGTATGGATGATTTAGAGAAGCGGAGGTTGATTTTAGAGTATTATAACAAGGAGATCAGATCAGCTAAAGTGATTTCAAGTAGAACAGGCATCCCTTTGTCCACTGTTTATCGTGTTTTGAAAAAGATTGCAAATGAATATGGCATTGATCCCCAGGGAGGCGCAGGTAGGCCTAGAAAATTGACTGTCGGTGACAGGAGGCGGCTTGGTATTCTTGTTTCTAAAAACAAACGAAGGAGTTTAGAAAACTGAAGGCTGGATATGATTGATAGAGGAACTGTGGCTGTCTGTAAGGAGACAATCAGAACTGAGCTGCATGCAATGGGTTGGCAGAAACGTCGAGGAATTCCATCACCGATCATGAAACCTGAACAAAAGGAGCGAAGGTTGAACTTGTGCTTACAGCATAGAAATGTTAACTGGGACAATGTGATTTTCTCAGATGAAAGTTCTGTGTGTCTATTTCCTAATACACTGAAGTTCTGGACCAAACAAACTGAAAAACCTTTGTATCAGCACCCAAAGTACAGTCCGAAATTTAACGTGTTGGGTGGAATATCTGTGTTAGGGGCAACGCCCTTCTGTGTATTGAGGGGGAATATGAACAGTGAACAGTACACAGATATTCTCGAGGGACATTTACTTCTATCTACTCACGTGTTCTTTGGAAATGTTTGGATATTCCAGCAGATCAACGGCCCAAAGCATCGTTCAAAGCATTCACAGGCCTGGTTTCGGACCCAAAATATGACATTATTTGATTGGCCAAGCTATAGCCCTGACCTAAATACAATAGAAAATGTTTGGGGACTTATGAAGGAAAGTGTCAATAAGAAAAATCTGACAAATATTGCTGAAATGAAAGAAGAGGTGGTCCGATATTGGGACAGCATGGACCATGACTTTCTAACTTCTTTGATTAGAAGTATGCCCCGCCGCATTGAAGCCTGCATTGCTGCCCATGGTGACTTGACAAAATACTAACTGTTCACATGTCTTTGAATCTGGAGTTATGTTCTGCTAATATTCACATTTAATACATGAGTAATGAGTGAAAAAAAAAATAATTCAATCTTTAAATTCTCAATAATTTCTGGTTGTACTTGTACATTTAATGTTACATAGCTTCAATGTGAATTAACGCAAACAGAACGCACAAGTGTGAAGAGACAAAAACTGTTAGTTTTTAATTTATTTCAGGGAATGCACCAGTCTAAATGATATTGAGAACAACGTTTTTTTCTGAAGTTTCTGTCGACCTAATTTCTCAACCTTACCAAACCCACTCTATGTTGTTGCAGGGCGAAATTAAAGGCGCCAATAATCCTGTATTCATTCCAGCCTTCTCCCGCTGGCACTTCATTTCGCAAAAAGGGACCATTCCTACATATTCTAAAGATTTAGTTTCGCAATATTTGCACGAAGTACTTGCTACATTTTATACTGATTAATAACATGTACATCATTCAGGGAAGATTTTCTGAAAAAATTCAAGAGGGATGAAAAAAGTGATTAATTTCAGCAAAACGTACCGGTAGCTCCTTCGATGTAATCTTGTATGTGGGTGCTTTTGGATAATGGTGTCATATAGGAATGGACATATTATACACTCATTTTTGAGAGGAACTCTGTGAAAGTTTCATTCAGTTGTTGATACCATGGACTGTGAAGACCCTCTGATACAGGCAAACTAAATGCTTTGGGGGCTTGCCACACAACATGGTTCACATGAGATGTATCTGTTTCTGTTGCCAGATCAGGGCGTCCATGTTGGGTGACATACCAATGGTTAACCGGTCAGTGTATTTGATTTGTAAATGCCATTTCAATATGAAACAAGGAATTAGAATTTAGTGTAACCATAGTTGTTTGTGATGTCTATTTTCACTTTCACACGAAAAACTTCGGATCGGCTGAAAAAGTAGGTCATTGTCTGAATAGGTTAATGAGATTTCATGTTTCGGTTTGTGTCGCTCATTGAGTTTGGATGCAGTTGTCGTCGGAGGACTTATTGTATAACTTTGCATACATGCACTTGTATAAAGTTTACGTTTAATCTCCTCCTCCTCCCCGTCCCCTTCCCCTAGACAATATAACATATTGAAGTGTTTATGTTATTGTTCCAGCGTAGCCCGTGTTGCAGGAATGAGACATTGCTGCTTTTACGTTCACAATGAGGGGACTACTCTTCTTCGCCACAGCCTTCTTGTTTTCCATGTGGCGTTGAGGTAGCCTAGTGGTTTAAACGTTCGCTCGTCACGCCGAAGACAGGGGCTCGATTCCCTGCATGGGTACAACGTGTGAAACCTATATCTGGTGTTTCCCGCCGTGCTTTGCTGGAATATTGCTAAAAACGGCGTAAAACTAAACTCACTCACTCACTCTTGTTTTCGACGGATCCCAAACACTGCAACTTGGGTTGTTACTTTTGTTACAGTATTGCGAGTATGAAGTGTGATTGCATTTGATAATATCTTGAATGTTAATGAGGAATGTTTATACAGGAAAAGGAAAACTGGAATATTGTAAGCAGTGAGTTGTGTACGGTGCCAGTATAGGTTGGGTTGATTCGATAGGACGTGTTTGCACTCATGAACTTCTGCAAACATTTCATCTTGTACATGGTACAGTGCGTTTTGACTCTGATTAATATTGTAACTATACAAACGCTCCCATTGTTACTCACCCGCCTTAACGTTGGTATTCACATATTGCTTAGATAGGTATCACTTATTGCTCAAGCCATTTTGAATTGATGATTGGAATCTAAAATAGCAGAAGATAAAGGAATTTATAACAAAATTATTGATGTTCTTATGTGAAAGAAATGGGTAATGTTCTTATCTATTCTGAGCTTGTTGCATTGCATAAATACCTGTTTGAGATGCAATTGCAAAAATAACACGAATGCAGGTGTCTTGCATGAGTAACAGAGTCTACGTTCAATTGAAGCACGAATAATCAGGAAAGTAAACCTTCATAATCTGACCTTAGGTCATCAACATGGAGTAACATATCACGATCCTTGAAATCGATCGAACACACGTGTTTGATACCGGTTTTCTCACGTTTGTAAGAAATAAAATAGAAAAAAACATAATCAAGGAGAACTGAGATTCAGAACCTATACTTGAGGGAAGCTACTTTTTAGTGCGAAAGGGAAATATCTTCATTTTCCAGAGACTTTTACACGAGTGAGTGAGTGAGTGAGTTAAAATTCATAGTCACATCGGCAATATTTCCAGCCATATCGTGACTAAAACTAGTTCCAAATTCATAAAAAATACATATAATTTATAAAACCCTGTCAACGAAGGATAATAAAATTGCTAGGTTATCATATTTGTTTAATCGAGATCAAGGAGAATTAAAATAATACACTAACAATAAACTGCACGCGAAATACAATTGGCGAGAGATCGCCAGCAACGGATGGCAACCATACAAGAGACCGAGGGACTTTACAATACTTCTGTTTCCTGCACAGTTTTTCTAGCTGGATTTATACCCGTCAGCTGCTAGAGACTGCAGGTAAAGTTAACCATTTACACCAAAAGTACGATTTTTTCACGAGTTAACACTCAATTTGGAAGATGGGCATATTTTCGAATTGCTCTACACTGATGACATTCACCTGTCCAGAGCTCTTAGGGGGCAAGCTGGTATCTCTGCTACACGCCAGAGAAATGTGATGATTTGTCACATCTCGAACAACCAATCTATTCAACCAATCTATTCAACCAATCTATTCAACCAATCTTTACATTAAGATAAAGCAAGATGAAATGAGGAACTTTCGTTTGAGCCCCAGGGGCTTGTGAGTGTGACTGGACTCAAGACTGTACAATATTTTGCGAACCCTAAGTTATTATAACTGTAAAAACATGTAACATGCCTCTTTTACTCCCCGTCCAAATAGTACAGTTAGTACATTTCTTAGGGGTGCGTCCTTTATGCCCATCCACTTATAGCTGTGATTAGTTTCGCCATCCCTCATTTTTCATTATCAACTAAACTCACTCAATCACCCAATCCCAAACACAACACATCCCAGTCTAAGTGAACTTAGGCTCAGTATTATTCGTAAACTTAGGCTCAGTATTATTTGTTACACTGCAATACTGAGTCTAACAAACCCTAGTAGAAGAGCAAACCTTTTAGCGACCTCTGACCGTCAATCAAACGGGAGACGGCTAAACGGATTTAACCAATCCGACAAGGGCTACTATTAGGGTTCGGCGGGACTTACAAAATGGTTTTAGATTTATTCTTCCCCGGTCGCTGACACTGATCTCTCGACAAACGAAAATCCGTATAAAACACATATGTTTGACCTGCAGTATATGCACTTCGGGGTTTCTGATGACATCGTTATTTTTTAGGTTATATTTCCGCAAGATATTATCCTGGAATATTGACAGACGCGACCGTGAAAAATGGTGTCCTCCGTGTGTTTCAGTCGGACGCGATCGTGCGGAAATAGCATTCGGATACCAGTTTTCGAGGAAAACTTCAAACGGTATGTGCGAATGTTACTTTTCGCGATTTGGGAAGCTGTGTTCTGATTGGTCAGTCAAAGGTTAGCTGACGCGACCTTCTACTGGGGTTTATTAGACTCAGCATAGCAGTGTAACGAATAATACTGAGCCTAAGTTTGCTTAGTCTGGACTGAACACATTCCAGTTTTCCCAGCCATTTGCCTGGAATCCCTACCCTTTACTAACTCAGAGTTTACCAATATTTACTTGGTGGAAAAACACCCACATAAAACGTTTACCAGAAATGTGTACAAGGGAAGGAATGCACCATGATTTCAAGTTTCAGGAACACCTGTTGTCAGGTAATTTAGCTTACCAGGCATTTTTAGTTTTAATCAACAAAATACAAATTAAGCATAATCCTTGTTCCAAATTATATTGATTCACTTGACTGCGTATAGTATACCCAAGCACAATTTATACTTGATTTACGCACATGAAGGTACTGGGCTTATAGGCCAAATCACTGCAATTTCGATATAGTCGAAAATGTCGACTTTGAGATAATACGCTATAACTATACTGTGTTTTAAGGGCAAAGTGCCCATACGGAGGTCGACGTCGTCGATGGCCATGTCGCTGTAGAGGCCAGTGCCGACGGTGCCCTTGATTTCAATACGCACGCTGTTATGTTGCGGCAGGCTGGGAACAACAGGGGAACCAGCTTGCACCCTGGTTTCCACTTTGCGAGAAGATAGTGGTCTTCCTGCCACTGTACTGAAGAGAAAAATGATGGGCTTATTAATATTTTTAATTAATCTGATTAATTAATTCACTTTCTCTCATTCATTCGTTCGTTAGTCCGTTCACACATGAGCTCATTCGTTCATTAATTTTCCATTGTTTCCTTCCTTCATTTTTGCTTCCTTCATTTTTCTTTTTTATTCATTCGTTTATTCATTCATACCTTCATTCACACATCTATATGTTGAGATTGGGTGTTTCGATTCAGCGCGATGTTAAACCAGTTTTGAACTCTTGCCTTTGTCATGCTCAAAATCAATTTTAGGGAAACGAAAATCCAACGAGACCCTAATTAATATGTTTTGTGGGCATGTTTTGTGAATTCTTCATGTGTACTCTGGGAATACTATGCCATCAGGAAGAATGGATTATGTAACTTTCGTCTTTTGAAAAAATGTCTCTCTGACCTTATGATCTCAGTCGGATTAAACAAAACCGAAATATTAAAAATAAATAAGCAAAATAATATTTGGTTAACACACCCTTTGTAATACACAATTCCTAGTTTGTTTGTTTGCTTGCTTGCTATCTAACGCCGTGAATGTTCCAGTCCGGACTAGACAACCCAGTGGTCAACTGCATGAGCATCGATTCCCGCAAATGGGATACGGTGGCGTGTGTAGACCAAGTCAGCGAACCTGACCACCCGATCCCGTTAGTCGCCTCCTACGACAAGCATGGGTTACTGAAGATCAATTCTAACCCGGATCTTCACGGGTGGCAACAACTTAGGGCTATAATACAAAATTAGTAACATTGTTCCAGCACCATACTGAGCCAATCAAAGGGAATTTATTCCTTACGCTACACTCATCAATTTTCCATCTGTATGACGGCGGTCTGTAAATATTTGAACCAGACAAACCAGTGATGCACACTGTGAGCATCCATCTACGACAGGCATGGGTTGCGGAAGACCAATTCTAACCGCGTCACGATTCCTATGGAGGTGTATATGAATCAATATCCAATAGTGATGACACGCAGGTGTTCGAAAAAAGGTTTTCGCAAAGGTAATACCATCTATTGAAATGGCTAAATCAGGGACTGTTCTGGGTGTAGGAACAGAGAGCATTAACAGTGTACCTCTTCAAAAAAACCTGCAAAGAGCCCATCGAGTTCCCGTTCATGTTCGCGTAGAACCGGAAACACATATCGCTGTTGACGTCGAATTGTGGAGAGATGAGTGAAGCAGTGTCACCTTGGGATCGCGGACTGGATGCTTCAGTGTACATATATGCTCCTGAAAGAAGATTGGTGTTAGTTTAAGAATTGCCTTCATTTTGTATAATGGAAACATATAGATGTAAACAAGTAAACACCGATGACCATTACTTACCTTACGTACGTCCGCTTCCTACGCAGACAAAATACTGATGTGATTCTGAAAACGCTAAACGATATTGAAACCAGGGTCCCGATCCACAAAGCGTTCGTAGCCCTACGGTATTCGTAAGTCTATGACAAACGATAGAGTTACGACAGGTCGTAACGTTACGAACGCTTAATGGATCGGGACCCGGTTATTCATAAACCCTTCACCGACTTTTAAAAAAACCCCATTAATTACCAACATTCAACCACTGATGTGAGTGAGTGAGTTTAGTTTTTACGCCGCACTCAGCAATAATCCAGCTATATGGCGGCGGTCTGTAAATAATCGAGGTCTGGACCAGACAATACAGTGATCAACTGCATGAGCATCGATCTGCGCAGTTGGGGACCGATGACATGTGTCAACCAAACCAGCGAGCCTGACCACCCGATCCCGTTAGTCGCCTCTTACGACAAGCATGGCTTACTGAAGATCAATATTCTAACCTAGATCTTCACGGGTGGAAACAACTAAGGGCAATAATACAAAATTAGTAACATTGTTCAGCACCATACTGAGCCAATCAAGGAAGGTGATCCTTACGCTGCACTCAGCAATTTTCCATCTGTATGACGGCGGTCTGTACTGACTGACTGAGTTTGGTTTTACGCCGCTTTTAGCAATATTCCAACAACATCACGGCGGGGACACCAGAAATAGGCTTCACACATTGTACCCATGTGAGGATTCAGACCCGGGTCTTCGGCGTGACGAACCAACGCTTTAACCACTAGGCATACCCGCCCCCGGCGGTCTGTAATTAATTGAACCAGACAAACCAGTGATGTGCATTATGAGGATCGATCTACGCCATTTGGATACAAGAAGGCATTAACCATGCCTGACCACCTCTTCCCTATAGTCGCTTCTAAAGACAAGCATGGGTTGCTGAAGACCAATCCTATCCAGGACCTCCACGTGTCCAGGATGAGTGAGTGAGATGGAGTTAACATTTACGTCGCACTGGCAATATTGCAGCCATATAGTGACAAGAAAAGAATTGATTTAACTAAATACTTGTCAGAAATGACACACAATAAAACATTAGCGGTCCAGTAAAGACGATATCTGATGCTGGATGTGGTCTATTGTTGGCTGTTTATAGGAAATATGTAACATGTTTCGTAACATGGAAACATTCTGTGATTGGTTAGATTATCTAATGCAACGGAGTGATGAGCATTCCCTGTCCAATCTCGAGAGAGTTAAAGGCCTTACAGGAAACTACATTGCGTTACGTTAAGTCTTAACACTATCTGTAAGATAAATTCGCTGATGAATATGGTTTAACATACCCCTAAGTAGTTGTGTATCGGTTGCCTGAACAGCATATGATATATAGTCCGTTTGGCTCAAAACATACTCAATGAAACGCTGATCATCAAAGACATAATACCCACTCTGTGAGGTTTTGCAGAATTTTTGTCCTAAAAATAAAAAGTTGTTTAACAAACTATCATTAAAATATTGACACAGTTCACTATTTGTTACGAGGGAGGAGTGCAGAGAAAGGGACAGCCAGGTGTGCGAGAACGGATGGAGACGGCACAGCACAGGTTAATGAATAAATAACTTTTTCTGTAGACGTGCTTCGGGAACACCTTGCTGTCCCTTTCTCTGCACTCCTCCTCGTAACAAATAGTGAACTATGTCAATATTTTAATGATAGTTTGTTAAACAACTTTGTTGTTGGGGGGACAAAATTCTGCAAAACCTCACAGAGTGGGTATGCTGCTTTCATTATGATCAGCGTTTTATTGAGTATGTTATGTTTATTAGTTTTCGAGTTAGATTGCAATTCATCGGTCCGCTTTTTGAGCCAAACGGACTTTAGTCGTTCATTAAGGCCATATCATAATATATTTCCTTCTTGAAAGTTCACGAACACTGATTTCAATATTGCAAGGAATTGAGCAGGGACATATAATCCGATTTTAAGTTTCAAGTGCAACAGAGTTGTCCAAACTACAAAAATAACGGCTGCTTTACAAGTTGGGGCGAACTCTCTTCGTACAAACCTGATCCCGATGTGTGATCACCCGATGGTCCGGTGTCAGAAGAACTCGTCGTTCCTTGGTACCTGGTCCAGTCAAATTGATCCTGAGTTGACTGGACCCATCCACACATACCAGCATCAAAATTACACGTCACTCCGTTATCTGGGTGACAGAAACATGGTAATATGTATACGGATGGATCAGCCGAGACAGAAGCGAAGACCAAGAAAGGATAACAATATATAGATGAACAACGACTGGATGGATGAGCGACGTTTTGGTGTAGGTTCTAACAAGGTGAACAGAATAACAGAGCAGTGAGTGAGTTGGGTTTTACGTCGCCTTTAGCGATATCCCAGCAATATCAGAAATGGGCTTCACACATTGTACCCATGTGGGGAATCGAACTCGGGTCTTCGGCATGACGAGCGAACACTTTAATCGCTTGGCTACCCCACCGCCCAATAACAGAACAGGTGAGCAGAATAAAGATTGTGAGGCATATATACAAGTTTGGGAAGTTTTATTCCGTAATGTGTGAATTTGGAATGCAGTAGCGTGGGGATGCCAGTTAACTTCACATTGCTTTAAGATCAGATATTGTTACCCTTCCATACTGCTCTAACTTTTAATTGCCTCTCAAAGTTAGCAAAATGTACTGACCAAGTATCGCTGGATTTTTACAGACAGTAAATTTCCAACTGCATGACAACCACTTGTAAATAACGGAGACTTGACCAGCTAACCAAGTGATTGATATTGTGAACTTCGACCCACGATGTTAGCGAGTGATTTAAAATTAAAAAGTCACACCACGATGTAAGGCTACACACAAAAGCATTTCGTAACTACAAAACTGTCTTGGATGAAATTTGCATTGTGTATTTTCCTGTTTTCGGTGGGTTTACCTGTAGATCGAACTCAGCAATATTCCAGCTGTGGCAAGAAAAATTTGATTTGGAAAAAGAATGAGAAACATACTCAATACAGTACAAGTCTGAACCCAGTCGCCAAACACTGCAAACAAAGGGCCGAAAGCACAGTTTATGCAGTCTATTTCGTTTCACTTTTCACTGGGCCAATAGT
Source organism: Haliotis rubra (assembly GCF_003918875.1). Classification (NCBI taxonomy): domain Eukaryota; kingdom Metazoa; phylum Mollusca; class Gastropoda; order Lepetellida; family Haliotidae; genus Haliotis; species Haliotis rubra. Next base: position 29,040 of record NW_025764982.1, on the reverse strand, counting down.
TGCGGTGTTTGATAGTTGCTGACATATAGTCTATATCTTGTGGTATATCTATTATCTACCCATTTGGAAGTAGTGACAGCTACCTAAAGTTACCTCTGCAGAGTTGCGTCCCTTAGTGACACACGGATCCTAATGCTGGGTTAGAATCTTAGCTTTGCTCTCGTAAGCCTTAGAGGACCTGAATAGCGTGGGTTATTCGCCTACATCGAACTGATACGCCATGAAAAATACCACAGTTAAATGTTCCCCGTATGCATGATGTCATAGTTGTACTTTGTATCTATGATTACAGCCTGTTAACATTTTGAAAAGTGTGGTGATAGTTTGGCCCAATCTGATTTTGAAGTGTAAACTTTCTGCATTTTTATGTTCCAAGGGGTTTAACCCGATTGCTCACTCACTCTGTCGCTCTCCCATTATTACTCAACTTACCACTGAGACATACACCGTTGTTTGTTCCCGAGGTACAGACGCACCGAAAGCCTCTAGTTCCACGAGGCTGGCACTGGGCAAAGCCTTTACACGTCCCACTCAGGCATGCTGGGCAACCCATGCTGATGCCATGGAACTCGGCCACACCGTAATTGTCAGGAATGAGTACATCAGTGTTGAAAAAGACATCTTCCACGCAGCCATCAAAATCGAGTTTGGACAATGTACCCTGTTTCCATGGAGTCACAGGAACCTGACCAATGAAATTCTCTCTTAGTGAACTAGCGGAAGTGGGACCGGGAGAGGATAAGATGCAATCTTCAGTCGTGTTACATAGAGGGTCCATCAGGGTTAGGGGTGGTGTTACTGTTGTACACCAAACTGAGGCTGTGCCAGTGCGAGTCACTAAGCGGAAGTGATGTCAGAGCTTCTTGGGTGTCATTGTAGCCAGCAGAATCGCCTGATACCAGATACAGAGAGCCATTTGCGATCTCAACGCTGACGAATGCGTTTCCAACCCGATTGTAAAGCAAAATCTGAAAGGACAAACAAGTAAGGCATATTGATTGAAGGCAGTGTAGTTTGTTGATACAAACCGCTGTAATCGTATTGCATTGTTTCTGTGAAGATTCAAAGCGGGCAGTAGCAGTTGCCGCATTTGAAGGGTTTTGCAAGAGTAATTTGAGGAATTAGTTTTGAGTTGAGTTTTTTACATAGTACATTACTGCATTTCTATCTGTGATATTCTAGTTGTTTTATGGACCTCATTTGACAGGTTTGTGATGATTTAACTAGATTTAGTCACGATATGGCTGAAATAATGCCGTGCGACTTAAAATCGTAACTCAATCACTCCTTAAAGAGTCTGAAAACCTTCGGAATGTTCTATACAAGAATGATCTATGATTATGCAGAAGCTTCCAAATTACTCTTGCCCTGGTTGACACATGCCATCGTATCCCAATTGCGTAGATCGATGCTCATGCTGTTGATCACTGAATTGTCTCCAGTCAGTTAGTTACAGACCGCCGCCACATAGCTGGAATATTGCTGAGTGCGAAGTAATACTAAACTCACTCACTGTCTCACTTACCGTATTAGACTGTGCTGTCCTGAACCTCATTGTGAGGTTGAACCCGGAAGTATAGGTCTTCCTGATGAAGCTTGACGTCGACAACGTCATCATCGTAGTTGTGTCACAGACCTTGCCAATGTAGCCATGGGCACAGGAACACGTATAGCCATGGAGATTTTTAGCTTCATCCAGAAGAACAGGAACACACACGGCCTCGTTTTGACACGCATGAACATCTTCACAACCCCGCAACAGCACAGGACAATTCTTTCCTCCGTGAGTTATTAATCCCTCTTTAAAGGCAAGACATTCACAGTGGTAGTCGTCGCCATCTTGAACACATGTGCCCCATTTTGGCAAGGATGTTTCAAGCACCTGTTAAGTACGAAATATTCATACAGTTGAGCAGTGTACCTGAACATAATTGTTGCAATCAGTGACGACGAGACACGGCGAGACACGACGAGACACGACGAGTATGCAACGTTTAATATATGATACACGATATGAAGATCATCACACCAGACAGAGCTGATTTAAAGGAATCTTTGACATCTGATTCTATGACCCGGCTGTGTACCTCATGCTGCGAATTATCTTTACAAAGCTTTATTCGCAGTAGTTATTTATTTTCAACACCACATTGACAGGTGCACAAAAGAAAATTCACACATGATGCATTGGGATTATTTCCCTCATTTGTAAATATTTTGAAAAAAGAGTTTTTCATTGTGACGTTGTGACGAAGTAAAACTAAGTCTATCTTCCCATAACACCACAGATAACTTGCTCAGTTATTTGTTCAAGAGGATTGATCATCACCTGTTCATTCAGTCGTTAATGTTTATGGATAACTATTATGTTTGATATATTAGGATTGATTTCCAGTGAGCCATTCAAGGGGCGGTTGGGTAGCCTAGTGGTTAAAGCGTTCTCTCGTCATGCAGAAGACCAGGTTCGATTCCCCACATGGGTACAATGTGTTAAGTCCATTTCTGGTGTCCACCGCCGCGATATTGCTGGAATATTGTGAAAAGCGGCATAAAATCCAACTCACTCAGTCAGTCGTAACCTTTCATCCTTACTTTCCCATGATATCCATTGGAATATGTTTCAACGGATAACCGAGCCTGTTATCCTCTAGTTTGTGTTGACGTTGTATATTCTTTTCACACTTTGCTAAGGATCAAATAATTGATTCAACAGAAAACTATGATGCGGGGTCAAATTTGGTTTAAATATCTAAGCTTATTGTAAGCATGGGGGCTTGGTTTTAGTGTGTCATGTCACCTTGTGGTTCCCATACCTGCTATTGACAGGTGTTGTGTACTTTTCAATGACTCGTTCCATGATTTGCAAAATGGTTGATTGGTGCCATGAAAACATTTTTTATGGTTAATCACGTATCAAGCGCATACGGTTAGCTTATAGTGGCTGTTTTCCTAAAGATGTGTTTCCATATCATTATTTATCCAGTTTTAAATGGATACAATTTCAAATTATAAATCTCTAAGTAAGGTTGCGATTTTTTGGTGATCCTTTAGTTAGCAAAGTGTCAGTAGTATATATTTACCGGCGCATAGTTAATAGTTATTTCTGATTCAGTGTTTACAGCGTCCGTTAGAAAACTCCCATTGTACATTCGGAGTAGTTTCCCTATACCTCTGTCTTCATTGTGATAAATGCTTACTGGTTGGTGAGCTTGTGTTCACATAGTACTCCAGAGTAGCCACTACCCGTGCAGTCGCAAGTGTAGGAATTTATGCCGTCCACGCAGGTGCCGTGTTTACAAGGCTTCACCCAGCAGTCGTTGTAGTTCTGCTCACACCGATCACCTATAACATATCGGCGTGAGTTAGTAAGTTAGGACCCGTTAAAGGAGGATATATTGTCGAGGTGCCATACTTGGGATCAAACTTATGCCTTCGGAGTTATGAGCAAACACTATAACCACAATACTTATTTCCTTATTCAGCATGTAGGATGTTTCTCAAGTTTCAGGATTAGATAGACAGAAATTCATATTTGTTATATGTATATCAGTAATGTATTTGTGAAGTGATCTTTACATTTCCAATAGGAATTATTGCTCAGGGCATTGGCGAAAGGACTGTTTTGTTTAACGTCGAACTCAGCAATATTCCAGCTATATGACCGCAGTCTGTAAATAATGGAGTCTGTACCAGACAATCCAGAGATTGATATGAGCATGGATCTACCCAACTGAGTTAGGATGACATCTATCACCCAAGTCAGAGAGCCTGACCACGATCAGCACGGGTTGCTGAAGACCAAATCAAACCCGGATCTTCACAGGTATATTTAATGTCAAAGTATCACTTATACCCATGCGAACAGGTATGGTACTGGGAAACCAACATTCATAATGAGTTAAAGCTTGGATTCGAACTCATAACCAGGTTTCTGGGACTACGACTTGCCAATCCTCAGATATCTATTCCATACCTGCTAGCATACAATGTTGTAAGACTGAGTTACCTAGCATGGTCTTACAGTTCTTTTAGCACTATTCCAGCAATATCGTGGCGGATGAAACGACTTCACACATCACACCAATGTTGGGATCATGTAGCCAGAGGGGCGGTAGGGTAGCCTAGTGGTTAAAACGTTCACTCGTCACGCCGAAGGCCCGGGTTCGATTCCCCTTGGGTACAATGTGTGAAGCCAATTTCTGGCGTCTCCTGCAGTTATGTTGCTGGAATATTGCTAAAAGCAACGCAAACACAAACTCACTCACTCACTCATGTAGCAAGAAGGTAGTACGCACCTGCGATACCCTCAACACACAGACAGTGGAAACCTGGACTTAGTTGACCAGGATTTGACCCAGCAGGTGTGTCGACACACGTGCCTCCATGAAGACACGGGTTGGACACGCATGCGCTGAGCTCTACTTCGCAGTTATTTCCGGCGAACCCAGGAACACAGGTGCAGGTTCAGTTCTGCAATTCACGTGTTGAACAGATATAAATAAAGAAGCTCAACGACTCATGTCCTGGTATCAGAGACATTCTGAAAGATGGAAAACTGTAAAAAATAACTTGTGTAATATGTGACTTAGTATAAGGATGCAATTCTAACTCATAAATATGTTATTTTCGAAATACATGTTATAACGAAATGTTGGAGCCGTTTGATGTTAACATTGATAGATCGTTGATGCAACCTTTTGATAGGAAATTTATCAACCGTATTTTTCTCAAAAGTACGTCATAGAAAAAATCCAGCCATGATGAAAGAATACCTTAAACCCATCAACACACGTGGCGCCGTTGAGACAGGGTTGTGACTGACAGTCGTTGTAGGGCAGGTGACACGTGAAGCCATCGTAACCAGTACCGGTGCAGTCACAGACGTAACTGGAACGTCGATATTGACACAAGGGTATGATAATCAACCAAATGTAATTCAAAATGCAGTGTCAGATATCTAGACAGGGTTGACCCTCAGACATACACTGAGAACTGAGGGGAACGAAATTGTCTCAAAACGTTTTCTCGTATTTTGGATTTTCATTTGAAAATGTCTCAATTGTGCGATATTATATTCCATATTGAATTAGTCGGCACTCAAAAAGAATAAGTCTTCAGGGTTTTAGCTTTTGATATAATTAAAATCTTAAATTAATGGACTTAAAATTACGTTTTCTTATTTTCTCAAATTTACATTTTAAACAAGGTAGATATCTGTGGTTGCAAGTTCACGTCTTACTCCCGTTTACTCTGAACTGTTTGTAACACAACTTTACCAGTCACAGATTACATTTTCAAATTGTTTCAAAGATGAGTGATGTTGAGCTAGATATGATCAAATTTAACTTCTAAATTTAAATTTCTATTACGTATAAAAACTAAACAAACCAGATATATTTTATTTTGCGCCTCAGTTCCGATACAATCTAATACCACCTGCTCGCTACAAACTGTTTAACGTCGAATACAGTCCGACGGCAAACAATTTCACATCATCGTTATGTCAAGAGTGTTTAGTATACCCCTGTGCTAATGCTCAAGTAAGCGTGATGACGTACAGGCGTCGTCCATTTGCTTTAAATATCAATACTATCACCTTAGACAGTGACGGAGAAGAGTCTGACGTCCTGTTTCGATGTAAATACGTTTCCAGGACATGCCTGCAGTGCATAACCGTACACCTCAAGACTTGTCTGTTTAACATGGTCAACATAACCGAACGATTGCATGTTACACACTGACTTTGTTCGGAAGAAGTCTTCAGAGTAGTCTTTTGTTTGAAACGGTAGAAATTCAACTCAACGAGACAACATTAAGCGAATAGTGTGCACTGTTTCTTTTAGAAATATATCAGAAAAGGTTCTCAGCATGTTCAAACTTCATAATGGATGCTTATGTACAACATAGTATGTGCCATGCCTTCCCTTTGCTTACAGCAGTACCATGGACCCATCTTGTCTGGATCCATTGACACAAAATCACTTTGCTTATATGTTGTGGCAGATCTGTGTTACTGAGCCGAGTGATAACGGAAATATGAAGTAGAAATGCAATCAATTTTAATACCAGCCACTGCACTAAATATCACGAAATGATAGGATTTTGAAGTGGGCTGTAGCATGTCACCTTCTAAAAAATAGATACTTCATTTTAGAGTTCTTATAATACAAAAGGGAGGATTGACATCAGGTCGAAACCTCAGATAATATCGGCATGTAGGTTACATTTCACAAGGAAATGTGTTTCATCCTCAATTATAGAAACCGCCTCTGTGGTGTAGTGGTTAGAGAGCGAAAGGTCGCAGGTTCGATCCCCGACGGCGTCATACCAAAAGACGTTAAAATATGGTACTTGTTGGTCCCTGCCTGGCGCTCGGCATTAATGGGTACAACAAGGACTGGTCGGCTCGGAGTCAGTATAATGTGTCTGAGTGGGGTATTCATGCTTCACTGCGGCAGGGTATCTCAGTGGGCTAGCACTATAAACCAACTTAAGTCTGGGCTAGTACAAGCAGCCGCACATACACATACACACGCATGCACGTCGTCATATGAGCGAAATATTCTCAAGCACGACGTTAAACCCAATTTCACCTCACCTCACCTCAATTATAGAAAGGGTATATCGCATTTATTCTCACGTGTAAGTACCTTGTTTTAGTATCGAGACATTTGCCTCCATGCAGACAGGGATCCGAAGCACACATATCAGTAATATCGCAGTGAAGACCAGTGAACCCGGCCGTGCACTCACACACAAAACCATCCACCCTCTCATAGCAGGATCCGCCGTTCTTACAAGGGTCCGACTTGCAGTGATCAACGACACCTACAGGAAATAACAAGTCATTGCGTTATGGTCACTCAAGAGATGACTGATTTTGGCAACAGCGTCTCTCATTATCTCAAAATGAAGGATTATGCACAGACTAGAATAGCTATTTCGAATTCGAAAAAATAACTGAAAATACGTTTAAAATAGGATAATTGTCAACTTGCATGGCCTTCCGAAAAGATAAAACGTATCGACATGTCTCTTTGTTGCAGTGATTGCAATATTTTGGAATTATACGTCCTTTTAAAATTACATAAGAATCCTAGAATTATAACTATATAACACTCGGTAACCCCTAGCAACGTTCCCGACCAATGCAACCATGGTATATATGCAAAATACACTATCACCGGTGAAATTGCCTAATTAGATTATGCCCCACATTTTAAACAAAACATGGATCGTCTATCAGGGATCTTAGTAATATTGAGAGTACATATGTATATTAGCCAGTCAGCGGGCTGCTGTGTTGTGGGATAGGATATTTCGCAATGTATGTGATATATTTCTGCATTGCCACTTGGAATGCTACTGTGTTGAGTGTACGAAGATTATTGTAAATGTACTTTTAGGTATGTCTTCACTGGCACTCATGAAGGTTCCGGAGTTGAGAGTACCAAGATTATCATCTTATCTCACACATAAATGTCGTTTTCTGATTGGTTGAGCCAATCAATGTACCCTACTTACAAGTACCATTTTCTGTGTTATCCGCTGGAAATGCCAAACTATGGGAATTCATTTGGTACTTCGTGTTAGTAGTGCCTGGACTGTTGCCTAACTCCGGTACTCGGTAAGATAAATACGTTGTTAATTGGTTTTCGGGTTCAGGGAAACATAAGGAAACATAGGGAATATATCAACCCATGCCCCCCCCCCAGTGTAGAACTTATAGTGTACAATTACATATGTCTGCAGTATCAATAGGAAGGTTAATGTGGTGAGTGTATCACGGTTACTGTACAGTTAAGTTAGATATAACTGCATTGTCGTTAGGATATCCGCATTGCCACTAGAAGGTCACTGTGTTAATTGTATCAAGATTATTGTACACTTACATTTTAATTATATCTGCATTCCCTATATGAAGGCTAGTGTGTTGAGTTTATCAATATTATTGTACAATGTATGTTAGAAATATATACATTACCAACAGGAAGGCTAGTATGTGGTGTTGTCGATGGTTGATGAGCACACAGTCCAGCATTACATTCGTTAGTTCCGCAGCATTGAAAACAACCAGAGGCTGCACGCCGTCCGACGACAGGACCCGCCAAACTCGAACTGCATATCTAAATGAGTAAAGGTGGTGCCAGCTAGCATTACAAACATTCATCAGTACTATACTGTTTCGTGACCGCCTCCGTGGTGTAGTGGTTATAGCGTCCGCCCGGAGAGCGGAAGGTCGCGGGTTCGATCCCCGACCGCGTCATACCAAAAGACGTTAAAATATGGTACTTGTGGGTCCCTCCCTGCTCTCGGCATTAATGGGTACAACAAGGACTGGTCGGCTCGGAGTCAGTATAATGTGTCTGAGTGGGGTATCCATGCTTCACTGCGGCATTGTATCTCAGTGGGCTAGCACTATAAAACCAGCTTAAGTGTGGGCTAGGACAAACAGCTGCACATACACATACACACGCATGCACGTAGTTATATGAGCGAAATATTCTCAAGCATGACGTTAAACCAATTTCACCTCACCTATATACAACAGTCTCTTGTCTTGTAAATTAGACGTGTGTGTAACCTAGTAAAGTAGTGCCCGACAATTCCATCATCATCATCATCATCATCATCATCATCATCATCATCATAATCATCATTGTTGTCGTTACAGTGTGTGTGTCCAAAAATTATTGTTTAAGTAGAAAACGGAATGATTACACAGGAAACGTGATTTTCATGAAATGAAGAATAGCACCGTACATAAACATCATCAGCCTTTCATAAACCCAATATATTGTCAGTATCATAAATGAATCAATGGTGGTTCAATTGGCACGTCCCTGATGTCAGTTTTTTAATGAGTGACATACTATTACATAGATGTTTAAATTGCTGACGTAACTAATCATTTAGAATGAATCTAGATGGTTCAGGCTGTGTTTGTTATTTTACTTGAAGTGACACCCTGGCACGTTCAAAATACTCACGCTGCTGTTGTCGCATCCCAGCGTGTAGACGACGTCCCCGTTGAGACTCCTCATTTCCCTCGTGGAACACATCTGGTAAATAATACGTGGTGGTGGTGGTGTTAGATTGAAAAATCAAAATATACTGGATTTCAGCCGAGAATTGAGAATTGGAGATGTAGCAAAATGAAAGTGCTACCAAGTTAGACTGTGTTTGCGCGTTTTACATCAAGACGGCATGTTTCTTGAAAACATGCCTATTCTTAATGCCTATTATTAATGGCTACTGGGTAACATTACTCTGACATGTTTTCCATCCATTGTGCACTTAAGCGACTTGATTTAAACGACGTACGATTCATACACGTGCTGGCTCTATGCAGCAAACACCGTCATCCTCACCAGAAAACTTCATCTACCCCATTCACTCCAAACCCAACCCAATCCCACACACATACACACCGTGCTTGAAAGCGGTATAAGAATCTATACTGAAACGTCGCCATTGTGAAAATAAAGAAGTTGATCGCCCATAAAGTTTTGTCATCTCTATACCATCAACTTCTAGAATGCCAATCAAAAAATCACATACACACGCAGCAAAAGAAATACAAAATCAAAAAGACAACACCCCAAACACAAAACTCCCCTGAAAACTACTTGAGACACGCAGAACTGAAAATCACCAAGAAATTCCAACAGCTTCAGTTAAAGTATTAAGTTAATGTAACGCCAGACCTCTGTACATACCCTATACTCTGAGCCACCTTGACTGGCTTTTCTGTATAGAAATACGCGACTACAATAAGAAATTACTATCCTCGACGATCTGCCGAAACTAATTTCATTGTGCTAGACTAAAATCTCCTCTCTGAAATGAAGATATTTTACAGAAAAAACGATAATTCGTTATCAATTAAAAATCTAATATAAGGAGACAAGAGACTTTCTTCATTTCAGAACTTTATTTTAGACTTGCATGAACTGTCTGGGATATATTTGTTTCAGGGTTTGTATGACATATTACCATTAGACGTAAAAGGCAAAATAGCGTTGAGCATTATATAAATGAATCGCTGTCACACTTTTTTTAAACGGTGCTTCATAATTTCAGTAACACTTCTATTCGAAACCTGTGATATAAACAAATTAAAGCCCCAATGCAGACACCCCGTTTATAGTAGATTATTGCAGTTGTGGATGTCATGTCACTCAGACAGGACACGATGTTTAATACTTAAGCAACAAGACATACGCAACAGCACTCTTTGTGTTTTGCATGAGAACTAACGGTTTGTGCTAGTTTTCTTGATCAGGAAAGACACAGATGCCTACAAAGAATGGTTAATTCGAGACGTGTGACTGGTATTTTCATCTGAGGTGAAACGTGGTGGTGAGCCAGATCATTACGGAGACGAAGATCTGATTCAAAAGTATTTCCTATTCTAGCGTATCATGCTTCCCGTGTGTAAAATAGATGACTTTACTTGATTTTCTTTACATGAGCGTATGTTTGTGCAGGACGCAGGGTTGACGACATCCACGCAGCTCCGGCAATACAGGGATGAAGCGGCTGAAATGCAACGTCACGTCAGTTCACAAGTTTTGTATAAAGGAGACACAACTCTTTCCATGTTCGCAAGGAAAAATGGTAAAGTCTTTGAATGACATTTAGAGTGAGTGAGTGAGTTAATACGTAACGTCACATCGGCAATATCTCAGCCATATCGTGACGAAAACAATTTATGTAATACAAAAATGAGAATGACATTTAGAAGTGATACACATACAAAGGCAAACATTTTATGGATGTCTTTTTTAATTGTGATGGACACTTGGCCTCCTTGACTTTTCAGTATCAAGACACTATCTTGCTTCATTGTCACATTTTTAATTGTGATGGACACGACTTTTCACTGTGTCTTCCATCATGAAATTCTTGCCTTTAATATTGGTAAAATATTGTGTTCTCGAAATTCTGCATTGCAAGCTTGTTTCGAGCGGTCAAGAAAAACTCTTGGCCGCAAGAATGTCCCTTACAGTATTCCACACCTCTCTCCGTATCTCCAATGTCAAGAACACCTGTTCTTGGTTGACGTCTTACCACAGTGCTTAAGGTTGCTATTTCTGATAATACGTATTTCGTTTGCTAGATTAAACACGGTAGTTGTGACTTGCATTATATATATGTGTATCTTGTCTGGCTATCCTCATAGCAACATGTATAATAAATGCGAATGTGAAAGAAACAACATTCCAGGTGCCATATTTCAAAAATGAAAATAAACCGACTAGCCTGCATGCACGGATGCCAAAACGTCATGCAATCTGATTGGACACTTGCTGTCATCTACTGATCGGCACTTGCTTTATGAGCTCTCATACTAAGCGCCCGGTGCCACAATATAATCTCTACATTGCCGAACATAAACTTTCCATCCTCAATACGTCCAGCAATTGTTGAACGCGTACCACCATCATGATGTGTGGAACACGGGTTCTTCTACAACCTACCACCTGTGGGCTCATGCACAAGAAAGTGCAGCTAAATAAATTCGCTCACACTGCTAGTGACACAGTTAACTATCTCACACGTCACTTCAGAAACGCGTAATGAGGGTGTACAGTCACTAACGTAAATTATCTCACAACGGAAGCCTTATTGTGTTGGCACCAATGAGAATAGTTTTCACATGACATAATGCAGGAAGAGGCTTTAACGTCGCGTTCAAGTTTATTGCACTTACAGAGATGCGCACGTGTGCGTGCGTCTGTGCGTGCGTGAATGTGTGTTTGTGTGCGTTGGTGCGTGTGTGTGGCTGCACTATTCCACCGGTATAAGTTTGCCTGAAATGTCATGCCCTAGTGAAACATGGATACCGAACAGTGTACTGATGTCGAGCGGAGCGGTCCTTGCTTTATCCTTTTTCCCATGGACCCAACCACCGACCATCCGCTATCCAGACAGACGTTTTATCCTCAAGACCTCAAAGGAGACGGCCTGATTACATCAGGCGGATATGAACCCATTCCTTGTGCTCGGCGGCCAGCGCACTACCCACATGCCTGTCGCTCCATGCTTTAATGAAACCACGTTCTCCCCAAAACATCTGATCTACAACACATCAATTAGATACACGCCAACAGGTTGCTGACATTCTACGAAGGTTCGGTGAATCTAGTGATGGACTTAGTGAAAAACTGGATGAAATCAAACCAACGAAACAAACATCTATGACAGATTTTTAAAGAAATACATGTGCTTCATGGGAAATGTCAAGATATTGAGTGAAGTAAGATGTATAACGTGTAATGTGAGTCAAATGTGAGTCAATGTTTATTGGTACATTTATATGTTATGATTAATTGTTTTTACTATTGATAATTCATTATATATATATATATATATATTAGGATATATATAGACACACACACACACACACACACACACACACACACATACATGTACATGATAAATTTTCAATATACATCGGCAATACACTTTCCTTGATTTGATCCGGACGATTTCTGAGTGTAACCAAAATGTCCGGATATACATACATACTTTGCTCTGGCCCACACAAAGCATGAGAATGACCTACAATAAATAAAATACTTGGATCTGTAAGTAGTCCAAACCAGAAAACGTTGTTATGGGACTAAAATCTGGTTTACGCCTTATCTGGTATTCTCACTACATTTTTGTTCATGACCCGTTGATAATAGTGACAATTCCTGAAGTAATGTACTATGGTAACAGTAACATACATACCATATGTATTAATTGGTACCCGTTCATCTGATGAATTCAATAGACTCACCTGACTCACTGTTACAGTAATAACAGCTGCCATGGCTGAAGATACATGTACGTGTGTGTTTCCCTGCTTATCGTGACTGACGTAGGTCACAATTGAAGGCCCTCGGATAAAAGGACGGTATCTAGATAAGATATACCTTTCTGAAATCGGTGCTTGGTTTTGTACTCACAATATAACACGAAATAAATAAAATTTCACAAAATGAAGCAGGAGTATTGTAAATTTCGTAGTGTGGCATGGAAGACTTCTTGAAACATATTTTCGCTTTGAATATTGTGCTCTCAGTGAGGGACAGGACATTAGTTGGTTACCTGGAAAAGTCAGTACTCAGTTAGATGACCTTTTGAAAGCAGTGAATGGCAGGGTGACCAGGTGCAGACAGTACTGGGAGACCTGGTGCAGACAGTACATGGTTGGATGACCTGGTGCATGGAATACCTGGCAGGGTGAGCTGGTGCAGACAGTACTGGGAAACCTGGCGCAGACAGTACATGGTTGGATGACCTGGTGCATGGAATACCTAGCAGGGTGAGCTGGTGCAGACCTTACTGTGAGACCTGGTGCAGACAGCACATGGTTGGATGACCTGGTTCATGGAATACCTGGCAGGGAGACCTGGTCAGACAGAACTGGGAAATCTGGTGCAGACAGTACATGGCTGGATGACCTGGTGCATGGAATACCTGGCAGGGTGACCTGGTGCAGACAGTACTGGGAGACCTGGTGCAGACAGTACATGGTTGGATGACCTGGTGCATGGAATACATGTCAGGGTGACCTGGTGCAGACAGTACATATCAGGGTGACCTTGTGCAGACAGTACTGGGTGACCTGGTGCAGACAGTACTGGGAGACCTGGTGCAGACAGTACATGGTTGGATGACCTGGTGCATGGAATACATGTCAGGGTGACCTGGTGCAGACAGTACATGTTAGGGTGACCTGGTGCAGACAGTACTTATTAATATGGTGAAAACAGTACTTGGTGACTAGGTGTAGAAAGAAGGGTGACCGGATGCACGCAGTTCTTGGCTGATTGACCAGGTTCAGACGGCACTTGGTTGGAGGATCTGGCACAAGCGGTACTTGGCTGAGATACTTGGTACTGACAGCACCTGGGTGGCCTGGAGTGCTTGATTGGAATTACACGTAAGTGTTGTTGAATGTTCACTAAATCGTGTAGTAGAAGTCAGTAGAAGCAAAACGTCAAATCATGAAAATCGATCATATACAAAACTTCCAAATTGAAAACATCGAAAGCTTTAAAAACGGTCTATTTGACCTTTACAAAAACATAACATGCAGCTGCTAAAAATTTCAGAAATCGATTGTAATTATTGTCCGCGTTCCGATGCCTGCTTCTCGTTCACTGAAGGAAACAACAGAATCGTTGTTTTGGATATCCTTGCCAAGAAGGAATTAAAAGGTACTTTTTGTGAAAAATCTATTGAATAAATGGAATGGTAAATTGTAAATGAAACTGTGCTTTGGAACACACAAATTTTTCATATCAAACAAATTGAATTTATTTAATATTTTTTTTAACATTCAAAACTTGAGCACCTGGTGTCTTCGCTGCTTTTCATTGATCCATGGTAATCGTCACCTCTCTTTCGCCAAATGAATCTGTTTCGCCAGATAATTGAGATATCTTTGTTATGCGCACATCACATTGGGAGTTATTCAGAGAACGTTTTATCTCTTTGGATCTTGAACGTACGCAACGAGAATTTGCTCTACACAATTTTGCAATAATCCCAAAGAGTACACGAGAAACTGTTAGTATAATTTAGCTGAACTACCGCAGAAATCGCTGCGTTTAAGGTACTACTGGGAATATCCCCAGAACAAATAACACCCTTGATGTGGCTATAACATTGAAATAACTGAAGGCCAAATTATTTGAAACTGTAGATGCAAAGGCTATCCTTTTCTCACGGTGACAGCCCTAAAGTCCCAGGAGATTGCTAATTAGCGCAATAAAACATTGATTTTAGTTGCTCAAGAAATGTCCTCGTCCTGACTCATCTAAGATATGTCGATCACGACAGTGAGTGTGTCAAAATGAATTTGTTAACTCAAAAAGAATTTGTGAATTCATTGAACACTTGAGTGAAATGGATACTGAGTAATATACATGTAACGCAATATCTTTAAAAAGTGTATATAAAAGGAGGATTCAGCCATTGGATTCGAACACACAGTTAGAAGATCCTGAAGTAGCGGACGCGAATCCGCATGGTGATTTTTGTGTGGATTAATAACAAAACCTGATACAAGAAGTGCTTGGTTTGGTGTGCTAGCAGTCATTGATGGGTGACCTACTGAAGAAGTCATTGACTGGGTGACCAGTTTCAGACAGTGTCTGGGTGGCATTGAGCACTTGCTGGTGCATTGAGCACTCCTGCTGGGGACCTACTGGAAGAAGTTCTTGGTTTGCTGGACTCACATCTGATGACAGTGACATGTTGTATGGTCCATAGAACTTGCTAGGACAGAGGGACTCAGATCACACAGTGAATGTTGTAGTAAATGTCCACATTAACATGTGCAGTCTTTTAACCAAGTTCCTCTGAAGTGGTAAATGTTAGCATCTGCATTTCTTCGAACATGAGGCTGATATGATTGTTAAAAGCAACATTAGACTCACTAACTCACGAAGTATCAATGTATCTCTTACCCTTAAACAACAAAACCCGGAATGCGTAAATATATTTTGACCAGAAATTATTGAGAATTTTAGGTATTTGTTTAATTGGATTTCTAGTATAAACAACCTTTACCATCAAGTGCTTGGTTTCATTCAAGAGAGACAACTCCGTTAATCCTGTTTCATTAGTTTGTGAAGAGTTATCCCCTTTGTTTACTTGCTAGCAGACGACATTTTCAGTGATCCTCAGTATGGATGATTTAGAGAAGCGGAGGTTGATTTTAGAGTATTATAACAAGGAGATCAGATCAGCTAAAGTGATTTCAAGTAGAACAGGCATCCCTTTGTCCACTGTTTATCGTGTTTTGAAAAAGATTGCAAATGAATATGGCATTGATCCCCAGGGAGGCGCAGGTAGGCCTAGAAAATTGACTGTCGGTGACAGGAGGCGGCTTGGTATTCTTGTTTCTAAAAACAAACGAAGGAGTTTAGAAAACTGAAGGCTGGATATGATTGATAGAGGAACAGTGGCTGTCTGTAAGGAGACAATTAGAACTGAGCTGCATGCAATGGGTTGGCAGAAAAGTCGAGGAATTCCATCACCGATCATGAAACCTGAACAAAAGGAGCGAAGGTTGAACTTGTGCTTACAGCATAGAAATGTTAACTGGGACAATGTGATTTTCTCAGATGAAAGTTCTGTGTGTCTATTTCCTAATACACTGAAGTTCTGGACCAAACAAACTGAAAAACCTTTGTATCAGCACCCAAAGTACAGTCCGAAATTTAACTGTGGGGTGGAATATCTGTGTTAGGGGCAACGCCCCTCTGTTTATTTGAAGGGAATATGAACAGTGAACAGTACACAGATATTCTCGAGGGACATTTACTTACATCTGCTCACGTGTTCTTTGGAAATGTTTGGATTTTCCAGCAGATCAACGACCCAAAACATCGTTCAAAGCATTCACAGGCCTGGTTTCGGACCCAAAATATGACATTATTAGATTGGCCAAGCTATAGCCCTGACCTAAATACAATAGAAAATGTTTGGGGACTTATGAAAGGAAAGTGTCAATAAGAAAAATCTGACAAATATTGCTGAAATGAAAGAAGAGGTGGTCCGATATTGGGACAGCATGGACCATGACTTTCTCTTACTTCTTTGATTAGAAGTATGCCCCGCCGCATTGAAGCCTGCATTGCTGCCCATGGTGACTTGACAAAATACTAACTGTTCACATGTCTTTGAATCTGGAGTTATGTTCTGCTAATATTCACATTTAATACATGAGTAATGAGTGAAAAAAAAAATAATTCAATCTTTAAATTCTCAATAATTTCTGGTTGTACTTGTACATTTAATGTTACATAGCTTCAATGTGAATTAACGCAAACAGAACGCACAAGTGTGAAGAGACAAAAACTGTTAGTTTTTAATTTATTTCAGGGAATGCACCAGTCTAAATGATATTGAGAACAACGTTTTTTTCTGAAGCTTCTGTGGACCTAATTTCTCAACCTTACCAAACCCACTCTATGTTGTTGCAGGGCGAAATTAAAGGCGCCAATAATCCTGTATTCATTCCAGCCTTCTCCCGCTGGCACTTCATTTCGCAAAAAGGGACCATTCCTACATATTCTAAAGATTTAGTTTCGCAATATTTGCACGAAGTACTTGCTACATTTTTATACTGATTAATAACATGTACATCATTCAGGGAAGATTTTCTGAAAATTCAAGAGGATGAAAAAAGTGATTAATTTCTGCAAAACGTACCGGTAGCTCCTTCGATGTAATCTTGTATGTGGGTGCTTTTGGATAATGGTGTCATATAGGAATGGACATATTATACACTCATTTTTGAGAGGAACTCTGTGAAAGTCTCATTCAGTTGTTGATACCATGGACTGTGAAAACCCTCTGGTACAGGCAAACTAAATGCTTTGGGGCTTGTCAAATGAGATGTATCTGTTTCTGTTCCAGATCAGGGCGTCCATGTTGGGTGACATATCAATGGTTAACCGGTCAGTGTATTTGATTTGTAAATGCCATTTCCTTATGAAACAAGGAATTAGAATTCAGTGTAACCATAGTTGTATGTGATGTCTATTTTCACTTTCACACGAAAAACTTCGGATCGGCTGAAAAGTAGGTCATTGTCTGAATAGGTTAATGAGATTCACGTTTCTGTTTGTGTCGCCCATTGAGTTTGATGCAGTTGTCGTCGGACGACATATTGTATAACTTTGCATACATGCACTTGTATAAAGTTTACGTTTAATCTCCTCCTCCTCCCCGTCCCCTTCCCCTAGACAATATAAAATATTGAAGTGTTTATGTTATTGTTCCAGCGTAGCCTGTGTGCAGGAATGAGACATTGCTGCGTTTACGTTCACAATGAGGGGACTACTCTTCTTCGCCACAGCCTTCTTGTCTAACATGTGGCGTTGAGGAAGCCTAGTGGTTAAAGCGTTCGCTCGTCACGCCGAAGACAGGGGTTCGATTCCCTGCATGGTACAACGTGTGAAGCCTATATCTGGTGTTTCCCGCCGTGCTTTGCTGGAATATTGCTAAAACGGCGTAAAACTAAACTCACTCACTCACTCTTGTTTTCGACGGATCCCAAACACTGCAACTTGGGTTGTTACTTTGTTACAGTTTTGCGAGTATGAAGTGTGATTGCATTTGATAATATCTTGAATGTTAATGAGGAATGTTTATACAGGAAAAGGAAAACTGGAATATTGTAAGCAGTGACTGACTGACTGAGTTTGGTTTTACGCCGCTTTTAGCAATATTCCAGCAACATCACGGCAGGGGACACCAGAAATGGGCTTCACATTGTGCCCATGTGGGGATTCGAACCCGGGCCTTCGGCGTGACGAGCCAACGTGTAAGCAGTGAGTTGTGTACCGTGCCAGTATAGGTTGGGTTGATTCGATAGGACGTGTTTGCACTCATGAACTTCTGCAAACGTTTCATCTTGTACATGGTACAGTGCGTTTTGACTCTGATTAATATTGTAACTATACAAACGCTCCCATTGTTACTCACCCGCCTTAACGTTGGTATTCACATATTAGATAGGTATCAATTTATTGCCTCGCTTTTCATTTTGAATTGATGATTGGAATCTAAAATAGCAGAAGATAAAGGAATTTATAACAAAACCTATTGATGTTCTTATGTGAAAGAAATGGGTAGTGTTCTTATCTATTCTGAGCTTGTTGCATTGCATAAATACCTGGTTTTGAGATGCAATCGCAAAAATAACACGAATGCAGGTGTCTTGCACGAGTAACAGGTCTGCGTTCAAATGAAGCACGAATAATCAGGAAAGTAAACCGTCATAATCTGACCTTAGGTGATCAACATGGAGTAACATATCAGGAGCCTGGAAATCGGTCGAACACACGTGTTTGATACCGGTTTTCTCACGTTTGTAAGAAATAACATAGAAAAAAAACATAATCAAGGAGAACTGAGATTCGAACCTATACTTGAGGGAAACTACTGTTTAGTGCGAAAGGGAAATATCTTCATTTTCCAGAGACTTTTACACGAGTGAGTGAGTGAGTGAGTGAGTTAAAATTCATAGTCACATCGGCAATATTTCAGCCATATCGTGACTAAAACTAGTTCCAAATTCATAAAAATACATATAATTTATAAAACCCTGTCAACGAAGGATAATAAAATTGCTAGGTTATCACATATTTGTTCAAACGAGATCAAGGAGAATTAAAATAATACACTAACAATAAACGGCACGAAATAAAATTGGCAAGAGATTGCCAGCAACGGATGGCAACCATACAAGAGACCGAGGGGACTTTACAATACTTCTGCTTCCTGCACAGTTCTCTAGCTGTATTTATACCCTTCAGCTGCTAGAGATTGCAGGTAAAGTTAGCCATTTTACCTTAAAAGTACGATTTTTACACGAGCTAAGACCCAATTTGGAAGATGGGCATATTTTCGAATTGCTCTACACTGATGACATTCACCTGTCCAGAGCTCTTAGGGGGCAAGCTGGTATCTCTGCTACACGCCAGAGAAATGTGATGATTTGTCACATCTCGAACAACCAATCTATTCAACCAATCTATTCAACCAATCTGTACATTAAGATAAAGCATGATGAAATGAGGAACTTTCGTTGAGCCCCAGGGGGCTTGGGAGTGTGCCTGGACACAGGACTGTACAATTTTTGCGAACCCTAAGTTATTATAACTGTAAAACATGTAACATGCCCCTTTACGGGGATACCCCGTCCAAATAGTACAGTTAGTACATTTCTTAGGGGTGCGTCCTTTTAAGCCCATCCACTTACAGCTGTGATTAGTTTCGCCATCCCTCATTTTTTTCATTATCACCCTCCCGCTCAACGCCAATCCCAAAACCCGTGGAGATCCGGGGGTAGAATAAGTCTTCAGAACTCATGCTTGCCACAAAAGGCGACTATGCTTGTCGTAAGAGGCGACTAACGGGATCAGGTGTCAGGCTCGTTGACTTGGTTGACACATGTCATCGGTTCCCAATGGCACAGATCGATGCTCCTGCTGTTGATCACTGGATTGTCTGTTCCAGACTCGATTATTTACAGCCCTCCGCCATATAGCTTGAATATTGTTGAATGCGGCGTAAAACTAAACTCACTCAATCACCCAAGCCCAAACACAACACATCCCCAGTCTAAGGAACTTAGGCTCAGTATTATTCGTAAACTTAGGCTCAGTATTATTTGTTACACTGCTATACTGAGTCTAACAAACCCTAGTAGAAGGTCGCGTGAGCTAACCTTTTAGCGACCTCTGACCGTCCAATCAAACGGGAGACAGCCGAACGGATTTAACCAGTCCGACAAGGGCTACTATTAGGGTTCGGCGGGACTTACAAAATGGATTTGGATTTTTCTCTTCCCGGTCGCTGACACTGATCTTTCGACAAACGAAAATCCGTATAAAACACATATGTTTGACCTGCAGTATATGCACTTCGGGGTTTCTGATGACATCGTTTATTTTTAGGTTATATTTCCGCAAGATATTATCCTGGAATATTGACAGACGCGACCGTGAAAAATGGTGTCCTCCGTGTGTTTCAGTCGGACGCGATCGTGCGGAAATAGCATTCGGATACCAGTTTTCGAGGGAAAACTTCAAACAGTATGTGCGAATGTTAACTTTCGCGATTTGGGGAAGCTGTGTTCTGATTGGTCAGTCCAAAAGGTTAGCTGACGTGACCTTCTACTGGGGTTGATTAGACTCAGCATAGCAGTGTAACGAATAATACTGAGCCTAAGTTTGTTTAGTCTGGACTGAACACATTCCAGTTTTCCCAGCCATTTGCCTGGAATCCCTACCCTTTACTAACTCATGAGTTTACCAATACTTACTTGAGTGGAAAAACACCCACATAAAACATTTACCAGAAATGTGTACAAGGGAAGGAATGCACCATGATTTCAAGTTTCGGGAACACCTGTTGTCAGGTAATTTAGCTCACTCAGGCATTTCTAGTTTTAATCAACAAAATACAAATTAAGCATAATCCTTGTTCCAAATTATATTGATTCACTTGACTGCGCATAGTATACCCAAGCACAATTTATGCTTGATTTTTACACATGAAGGTACTGGGCTTATTGGCCAAATCACTGCAATTTCGATATAATCGACTTTGAGATAATACGCTATAACTATACTGTGTTTTAAGGGCAAGTGCCCATACGGAGGTCGACGTCGTCGATGGCCATGTCGCTGTAGTAGTCACTGCCGACGGTGCCCTTGATTTCAATACGCACGCTGTTATGTTGCGGCAGGCCGAGAGCAACGAGGAACCAGCTTGAACCCTGGTGTCCACTTTGTGAGTAGATAGTGGTCGTCTCGCCATTGTAATTGAGAGAGAAAAAAAATGATAGGCTTATTAATACTTTAATTAATCATATTAATTAATTCACTCTCTCTCATTCATTCGTTCGTTAACCCGTTCACACATGAGATCATTCGTTCATTAATTTTCCATTGTTTCCTTCCTTCATTTTTTCCTCCTTCATTTTTCTTTTATTCATTCGTTTTTATTCATTCATACCTTCATTCACACATCTACATGTTGAGGTTGGTTGTTTCTGATTCAGCACGATGGTAAACCAGTTTTGAACTCTTGCCTTTGTCATGCTCAAAATCAATTTCAGGGGAAACGGAAATCCAACGAGACCCTAATTAATATGTTTTGTGGGCATGTTTTGTGAATTTTCGTGTACTCTTGGAATACTGTGCCATCAGGAAGAATGGATTATGTGACTTTCGTCTTGTGGAAAAAATGTCTCTATGACCTTATCACCTCAGTCGGATTAGACAAAACCGAAATATTAAAAATATATAAACAGAAATAATATTTGGTTAACGCAACCTTTGTGATACACAATTCCTAGTTTGTTTGTTTGCTATATCTAACGCCATAAATGTTCCAGTCTTGACTAGACAACCCAGTGGTCAACATCATGAGCATCGGTCCACGCAAATGGGATATGGTGGCATGTGTCAGCCAAGTCAGCGAGCCTGACCACTCCGATCCTGTTAGTCGCCTCTTACGACAAAGAAAGTGTTACTGAAGATCAATTCTAACCCGGATCGTCATGGGTGACAACAACTAAGGGTAATAATACAAAATTAGTAACATTGTTCAGCACCATACTGAGCCAATCAAGGGAGGTGTTCCTTATGCTGCACTCAGCAATTTTCCATCTGTATGACGGCGGTCTGTAAATAATTGAACCAGACAAGTAGTAGATATAATGACAGTCCGAGATCAAGTCCAACAAAGCCTCTGCAAAGCTTTATTTCACAAATAAAGCTTTTGTCAGGCCCCTTAGATCTCGCCCCAGTATAGCTTCACTACTTTTGAACCCCAGTTAACTTCCCGGCCCCACGTGGCACTATTGTGCCGCTATGTCGCTTTTGACAGGAGGTAACATTGTGCAGTACGGTATGATCAATAATTCCTGTCTAACGAACCCTCTCCTGGCCCATCTCTCAAGTAGTACAAGTTCGCCCTCGTCGGCTTTGATGTCCACTTTATCTATGTTGTAAGCCTTTGACTGACCATATCGGATCGGTGGCTCACTTACGACTATCACCCTCGTGTTCCCCGGCTGGTAGAGGTACCCTCACCGGGGCCCTATCTGGTATCTGTTACTCTTTCCCACGCAATGGTGCAGCCGACTCAGCCACTATTGATTTTAGTTTGATAGCGTCGGCTGGTTTCTTGCCGGTGAGATGGGTGGTTTCGTGGTTTATGGCCGACACCACCTGAGGTAACCGCGCTACCCATTCAGTCGATCGTTTCCCTGGGTTGGCTATCTCTCTCGCATACTGATGCCCGAATAAGCGCTCGGCCAAAGTCCTATTGAATCTCTCAACTATGGCTTGGCTGCGATGGGCTCCGGCCATGCCACGCCTGACCTTGGTATCGTGTTTGTCTAGCAGGTGTGACACGACACCCATGAACTCCCGCCAGGGGTCAACTTGCAGCTCTGTGGGCCACGTCAGCGGACTGCGTTTGTATATGCGTTCGAATCCGCGGGCTACCTGGGCCGAGTCTTTCGCGGTTAAGGGTTCGGCTTCCTTGTAGCGACTGGCCACGTCCACGACGGTTAAGGCATACTTGTACCTCTTGTCGTGGGGTAGGAATAGGAGGTCGGCCTGGTGAACGCTATTGGGTATGTTAATACCGAACTTCCTTCTAGGCACGTAGCGTGGTGCCGGTAAATAGATCTGCCACAGGGGTTGTTTTTCAAGCCACGCTTTGGCCTCCTCACCTGGGGTACTTCGTGCCATTTAAGCCAGCTTATGTACTGCGCTAGCTCCTTTCCAGTACCCACGCGGGCTGTAGTAAATAGCCTCAAACTTTCTCTGGTTCCATGACATGTCGCCCCGATATATATACCCTATGTTCTTGGTTCAATTTTCTCATGCCCGTGACGCTGCACGTGTTTATCCCACCAATAGCTATCCAACGCTTAGTGTCCATCGGCGACAGGGACGTCTTGTTTATCGTCAGTCCGTATATCCTATGCCCATCACTTCTAAGTGTGTTCATTTTATGCCTGAAGGTACGGGTCTTGAACAGGGCTTCCTTTGAATCTGGCGTGTTTGATGAGTTGTTTCACCACATACTTCTAAACACCCTTCGCCTTCCGGATCTCACCATTGTCGGCCTTCAGGATGGAGTACATCTTGGGTCTCAAGGCTATGTACTCGGCTATGGGCGTGCCAGCACACTCGTCCTTCATCTTACCTAGGACCTTTTTATTTACCGTGCTGTGTATGGCATGGCCCTTGGGGTAGTCGCTGGTGTCATACAAATCGAGGCGTTTTTTCATGTCCTCGTACACGTCCTCGGTTCGAATCTCCATCAGCAGGGAATCCGTGTCAGTGTACAGCACTTCACACCTGTCGCCGTACTGTTTCTTCAGTTCGTTGTAGTAAAAGTCGTACATCAGGTGTTTGGATAAATCAAGGATGCTCATCCCCACGTAAACAGGCCGGTTGAATTTGATGTGGCTTTTCTTCATGTGTAGCGCAACTAGGTCGTCGGTGAATATCTTGCTCAGGTTCTCCATAGTCTTACCGAACACCGAGTTGTTCATGAGCTTGTAGAGGTTTTTCTCAAAGTCACTGGTGGCCAGCTTTCGCAGGTCTGTGTTCATTCTGATGTAGGGCTCCATCCAGGGGCTCTGGTTGAACACGAGCACCCTGTGTATTTTGGTCAGCCTCATACCCAACGACAGGTACAGCTGTAGGTTGCGATAGTGAACGATGTACTTGGTCTTATTCATTAAGTTGGGCACTAGTTTTTCAACGTCTGCCACCCGCCCACCTAACAAGTTATGTTGGTACTCAGACATCCAGTCTGGGTTAACCCTCATACGTTCGGGGGCCAGGGGTACCTGTTGTGTTAATGATGTGTGTAATGCCTTGGGGTATTCCAAGTCCACCTCGAGGATATAGCCTTTGTTCGAATCCGTCGCGATGCTCATAACATCAATATCGGACGATACCCGGCCGATCTCGTGCTATGCCCATTCGAATCCTCCTGTGGGTAGATACTGGCTCGTGGCCCAGCCGTACATGTTGTTGGCGTCGAGGTCGAGAGAATATGATTGGTTGGCTTGCTCGGGTCATAGCCCTTCACGTATTGATTATTTGCTTTCGCGTGTATAGTTTGGTAGCCATGGCAATCCCACCCGCAAGCCTTTCTCAATGAATAGGTGCATGTCATAATCGGTGAGCAATTCCAACTTAACTCCGGTCTTTTTCAACAATGCATCCCACGACAGACCTGGGCTGGTGTAGTACCATGCGGGGTCGAGTTGATACTGCTTAAAACACGTCCACCTAAACGTCTCAAACACGTCGGCTAGCAGCAGTACATCTGTCCTCAAGTGGTAGTCACCCAGATTCTTACAGCCCAGTTTATTCCATACGTTAATCGCGTTCGGTAATCGTCTTGGGTGATTGTCGAGTGGGTCAGGTTGTTGTAACATTCTCTGATGGGGGTAGTCGGGTCTCGGTGAACTTTGCCCAATCATCCATGTACTCGTAGGGGTACACACCCTTTCCTAATCAGCAGGGGTCGAGTCTCGGCGTCGGTGTATCGGTCAGTGATGGGGGAAGGTATCGTTGGCCTTGACCAGACTGTCGAGTGACGACAAGAGGAACTGAACCAAGTCGATGAACCTCAGGCAATTCAAGCTGAAGGAGATGTATCTCTCCATGTTGTTTGGGGATGCACGTCAGGTTGCCAGTCGACTTTTCGCGATGGCCTGCATGATCAAGTGAGAGTCGTACCCTCTCAAGTTGTGGAAGACCACGGGGATGTTTATTGTCTTGGGGGGTGATTCTAAGCTTGAGGTTACATGTTGTGAGCTAACGCCTCTATACTTACGGGTGACGTGGTAGTGATCTCTCTCACCGAATCACCTGGTTCAGTGGGCTATCACACACATGGCAGTGAGTGCTGCAGGCGTGAGCTAGCCGGTCGGCTTGAGTCATACGCACGGGGAGCGACTGTGTATAGTGCATTCCTAATATTTTGTCTTCCTCCTGCAAACACTTTAGAAACTTTTGAGCCGCGTCGGGACCCCTGTACAGTGCGGGAGCTTTCGTTTCCCATCACACCGGCGACCACGTATCCAAACCCACAGGCCTCGTGCTCCTGTGTTTTTGTGTTGTTGGGGTACCCCGGCAGCCTCAACTGGTTTGAACAAGGCTTCGAAGTCGGCGCGTAGATGACATAAGGCAACGGACATTTGGTTCTTGTGGTTGTCGAATTTTAAGATATTGTCACCTTCCTTGGGCATGTCGACTCGTATTGCCGTCTGCCCCCACACCTGTAGCAATCCCCCCTGGTGTGATTCCAGCAGGTCAGGTCGGCTGAAACCGTGCAGGCATCGTACACAAAGTGTTTTTCCGTCGTGTTTCGACTGGTCGTGCAACAGCCTGCTGAGGTGTTTTATCCACGTGTAGTGATACTTATCTCCTCGCTGGGTCATGAATATATTGATCACGGGGCGTGGGGGCCTCCCCGTTCCCCCAACACTGGGCTGACCCTGTGCACGATCGCTGTGTTACCTTCGTGCCCAAAGACGTTTATGGCTATATCATTCTGTTTTTCTATTTTAGTGATCTGAGATATGGGGTAGGGTTCGGTTTTATCATCCCAGTTGAGTCCATCGTCTTGGGGATAACTAGAGGCCTGTTCGAATTAGTGTCAGCTGGAATCAAGGCTGACCTGATGATAGCTAACCTCATGCAGTCGTCTCCTCTATTCTTGACGTTGACCATGGCCTGTTTTGCTTTTGTAGTAGGGGGCAAGTCTATGTACGACCCGCCTCTGAATGGCACGTAGTTAGCTATGTCTAGATAAACATGATCGATTTGATCCACGACCCACCCGGACCCCATGTGTGTTTAGCGTTCTAGGTATTCTCGTATCTGCTGAAAACTGGTATCGATTGACTCGTCTACAGTCTCTGTATTAGTCACGACTTCTTGTTTTACCTCGGAAGTAAGGCTGAACGTATTCAACGACCCCACCCCCACGCCCTGCTGTTTATCGAGCGACATTTTCACTGTGATTTGAAACTTTATACTTCCCAAATCGTTTAGTTCCTCATTGACTTTATCAGCGATTAGAGGCTTGATATCGGCGATGTCTATGTTCCTATCAACATGCATGCGCCAGCCTCTCAAATAGTTACCTACAGCTCAGTGCGCATGAACTCTAGGTCAATAGCCTCTATTCTGTCGTAATAGTTCTACAAGCTGTGGTTTCCTCATACGGGAATAACCCATTAACCCCAAATCGCACGCCTCCTCTTTGAGTTGTTTTACAGTGTGGGGCTTTGCTACGGGTCATTTAATAATGTGACTAACCCGGCTCTCCCCAGGTTGGAATAAATCGTCAACCCTAGCTCTTTTCCTCGGAGTTTTGAAGTTGTCTTACCGTGGGTGGGGGTTGTATGTTAAGTAATCTCAACAACTGTGGTTTGGTCATTCTAGGGTAAAATATTACACCATCGAGGGCGTGCCCAACCAGTTGTTCAGTCATGGTATGAGGGCATACCAGCAGTGGGATGAGATAAAAAGCTACCGGCTATCAAAACAACACCCACACATAACCAAAGACCTGGACCTATCCTCCGTGCGATCGGGGAATACCTGACCACCAAGTATGCGCGCTGTGGTTGGACATGCGATCCACGGATGACGATAAACTGCATCGGTAGCGGTCGCCGTATCAACAACGGCAGTGAGGGATTACAATCCAGATTACCAAGAAGGCTCAACCCGCGAGCAAGTTGAAATTATATCTGTACGTATTATGGACGTGCAACTTAATATAGACAATGGGAGATTCATGCAAGCCATTTACTGATTTGCTCGCCAGCGGCAAGCCATCTATTGATCTACCCCGCGACCCACACTGCGCCATAGTGTGCGGGCAGACTGGTTGTGGGAAGACCGTTTTCGTGCTTGATATGTTGGAGGGTACTACCGGGATGTGTTCGATAACATCGTTATCATGTGCCCTACTTTGCACATGAATAGAATGTACACGGAAAGACCTTGGGTGATGACGGACCCGGACGTACACACTTAAGCATATTAATCTATAATTGGGGCTTACGGGCAAGGGAGGTACCTTGATAAAAATAGAGGTGCTATAAAATCCTTAGTAAATATCTAGATAGACCTTTATCGATTATACCCTCGACCCACCCGGAACATGTGCAGCATAGTAGGGTGTTTTGTATTATTGCAACGAGTCGTCAACAAGTATATCTATCTCCCCATGCACATCTATTCATCCACTATCAAAGTAATTCCAAGTGCGCCCAGCCCACGGAACATCAAACCCTACTTTCATCATGATTGTAAATGAGCACCCCTTATATAGTTCGCTAACAATCATGGGTTTGAGGACACTATATCTATACTTTCCCCACATCCATTTGCCAGCTTCTCAGGCAACGACTTTCCCTGGGCTCAACTTCCACGAACATTGTTATACCTAGGTGTGCACAGTCTCTAATTGGGCCACTACACTGCTATCCTGAGGAGGCGCCTACGTTCTTTTCTGTAGTCCTTTTTCATCTCGTAGATAAGATGATGCCTGACTACGTTTGCCCCGTGAGCTTTGCATAGGCAGTAGTGCCCTTTCACCCCGATACCACACACAGAACACGTGTAGTTGATACTCTTTATATGAAAACAACAGTACCCTCAGTCCTGCAGCTCCTACCACAGGCCTCGGTCTTCCCAACATCGATACGGGGCAGGTCTCATCTTTGGTATACTCATATGAGCACTTAGTCTAATTGTTTTGCAACCAATGCAGTCGCTGCTAGGCCCAGCGCGATAAAGACCAGTTCCCGGTCCATTTGCCCCGGGGATGGTGTGTAGTACTGAGCGAGTGTGGGCTTATGGAGTGGTTCTAGCTGTTTACCGGTTAGTAGGTAGTATTCTCTCGCTTCGTCAACATCATGGAATCTTTTAACGGCATGGTTCTCACGCCTCAGTTGTTTGTTAATGTAATCGATCCTCTGTACACGTTTCTTTGCGTACTCGGATTGCGCTGCAGCGCTTGTAATTTCTCAACAGCCAGGTCGGTGGCGCTTACCCTCAGCTTGTATCTCAGCCGCGTGGGACTCCCGTAGTTTTGAGAAGAGGAAATTACTCCCAGAAAATGCTAGGGCGTTTACTAACGCCCCGCCGACCACCATGGCGATCGTAGTCATCCAAAATATTTTCCGGTAGGATCCCTTGTTGTACTAGGATGTCCTTGGTGGCCATCTCCATACCCAGGTTCATTATGAGCATACCCATATCCTGCAGGTTGAAATCTAGCTTGATAGTCGGTTGTTTAACACCATTTTGGTCAACCGAGCGTACCCTACAGCTAGACTGGCGACCCGGTGGCGTGGTATGCATCGTTGACGAACGTTTTCCCCTCAGACATTATGTATATGATATAAAAATATATATTTATAACATGATATGTGGGTTGACCTCTAATTGTGGGGTTCCC
>NW_025764981.1:2202500-2258044 GCF_003918875.1 Haliotis rubra | reverse complement strand
GGATATAATATGATAACACAGATACTAAAGGACTATTAGAAAAAGAGGTAGAATGATTAGTACTTCCTACATAAATTTATAAGATCCTACATGGATGAATTATCATATAAACACAGAATACTGTATCGGAATGTAAAACATGGGCTATGAATTAGGTACAGCATGGGGATTAAATGCGATTATGAAACGATGGGATACGAATTATAATGTGAAACATGGGTTGTAAATTAGGTACTACATGAGATATGTGATTCTGTGACCATGGGATACTGTATAGGAATGTGAAACATGGGTTATAAATTAGGTACTACATGAGATATCATGTGATTCTGTGACCATGGGATATAAATTAGGTACTACATAAGGATTTAATGTGATTCTGTGACCATTGGATACTGTATAGGAATGTGAAACATGGGCTATACAGTTGATATTACATGGGATTTAATGTGATTCAGTAACCACGGAATATTGTATAGGAATGTAAAACATGGCATACAGAGTTAGCACTACATGGGGATTACATGTGATTCTGTAACAATGGAATATTGTATCGGAATGTGAAACATGAGGATATAATATGATAACACAGTTAGATACTAGGACTATAAGAAAAAGAGGTAGAATGATTGGTAGTGGTACTTCCTTACAAAATTAAAAGATCATACATATATGAATTATCATATAACCATAGAATACTGTATATGTTAAAACATGGGTTATGAATTAGGTACAACATGGGTACTTAATGTGATTATGAAACCATGGGATACTGAATTTTAATGTGAAAACATGGGTTATGAATTAGGTAGTACATAAGGATTTAATGTGATTCTGTGACCATGGGGGATACTGAATAGGAATGTGAAACATGGATTATAAATTAGGTACTACATAAGGATTTAATGTGATTCTGTGACCATGGGATACTGTGTAGGAATATGAAACATGGGTTATAAATTAAGTACTAAATGAGTAATTAATGTGATCCTGTGAGCATGGAATACTGTATAGGAATGTGAAACATGGGTTATGAATTAAGAATTACATAATAATTTAATGTGATTGTGTGAGCATGGGATACTGTATAGGAATGTGAAATCTGGGTTATAAATTAGGTACTACATGAGGATTTAATGTGATTGTGTGACCATGGGATACTGTATAGAACTGTGAAACATCGACTATAAAGTTGATACTACATGGGATTTAATGTGATTCTGTAACCACGGAATATTGTATAGGAATTTGAAACATGGGTTATTAATTAGGTACTACATAAGGATTTAATGTCATTCTGTGACCATGGGATACTGTGTAGGAATATGAAACATGGGTTATAAATTAGGTACTACATAAGGATTTAATGTGATTCTGTGACCATGGGATACTGTGTAGGAATATGAAACATGGGTTATAAATTAGGTACTACATAAGGATTTAATGTGATTCTGTGACCATGGGATACTGTGTAGGAATATGAAACATGGGTTATAAATTAGGTACTACATGAGATACTAGATGACCATGAGATACTAGCAACTAGTGTATAACACGGGAAATCATGATGGTACTACATAGGGATACATTGATGACCATGAGATACTGACAAGTGGTGTACAACACAGGGAATAATGATGGTACTACATAGGGATGTATTGATGACCATGAGATACTGGCAAGTGGTGTATAACACAGGGAATAATGATGGTACTACATAGGGATGTATCAATGACCATGAGATACTAGCAACTGGTGTATAACACAGGGAATAATGATGGTACTACATAGGGATGTATTGATGACCATGAGATACTGGCAAGTGGTGTATAACACAGGGAATAATGATGGTACTACATAGGGATGTATCAATGACCATGAGATACTGGCAACTGGTGTATAACACAGGGAATAATGATGGTACTACATAGGGATGTATTGATGACCATGAGATACTGGCAACTGGTGTATAACACAGGGAATAATGATGGTACTACATAGGGATGTATTGATGACCATGAGATACTGGCAACTGGTGTATAACACAGGTTAGAATGATGGTACTACATAGGATGTATCGATGACCATGGGATACTGGCAACTGGTGTATAACACAGGGAATAATGATGGTACTACATAGGGATGTATTGATGACCATGGGATACTGGCAACTGGTGTATAACACAGGGAATAATGATGGTACTACATAGGGATGTATTGATGACCATGAGATACTGGCAACTGGTGTATAACACAGGGAATAATGATGGTACTACATAGGGATGTATTGAAGGCCATGAGATACTGGCAGTGCAAGTGGTGTACAACACAGGAATAATGATGGTACTACATGGGGATGTATTGATGACCATGAGATACTGACAAGTGGTGTACAACACAGGGAATAATGATGGTACTACATAGGGATGTATTGAAGGCCATGAGATACTGGCAAGTGGTGTATAACACAGGGAATAATGATTGTACTGTATAGGGATGTATTGAATGACCATGGGATACTGGGAACTGGTGTATAACACAGGGAATAATGATGGTACTACATAGGGATGTATTGATGACCATGAGATACTGGCAACTGGTGTATAACACAGGGAATAATGATGGTACTACATAGGGATGTATTGATGACCATGGGATACTGGCAACTGGTGTATAACACAGGGAATAATGATGGTACTACATAGGGATGTATTGAAGGCCATGAGATACTGGCAAGTGGTGTACAACACAGGGAATAATGATGGTACTACATAGGGATGTATTGATGACCATGAGATACTGACAAGTGGTGTACAACACAGGGAATAATGATGGTACTACATAGGGATGTATTGAAGGCCATGAGATACTGGCAAGTGGTGTATAACACAGGGAATAATGATTGTACTGTATAGGGATGTATTGAAGGCCATGATTTACTGGGAACTGGTGTATAACACAGGGAATAATGATGGTACTATGTAGGGATACGTTGATGACCATGAGATACTGACAAGTGGTGTACAACACAGGGAATAATGATGGTACTACATAGGGATGTATTGGTGACCATGCCATACTGGCAACTGGTGTATAACACAGGTTAGAATGATGGTACTACATAGGGCTGTCTTGATGACTGTGAGATACTGGCAACTGGTGTATAACACAGGGAATAATGATGGTACTACATAGGGCTGTCTTGGTGACCGTGAGATACTGGGAACTGGTGCTTAACACGGGTTAGAATGATAGTTCTACATAGGGATGTATTGGTGACCATGCCATACTGGCAACTGGTGTATAACACAGGTTAGAATGATGGTACTACATAGGGCTGTCTTGATGACTGTGAGATACTGGCAACTGGTGTATAACACAGGGAATAATGATGGTACTACATAGGGCTGTCTTGGTGACCGTGAGATACTGGGAACTGGTGCTTAACACGGGTTAGAATGATAGTACTACAGAGGGATGTATTGCTACATGTGACCATGATGTATGACACAGGGTATAACAATGGAATAACACTGGGATATCACTGGGATATATTAATACACATGACCATGAGATATTGTAAACCAATGTATGACAGGGTACAAAGATGGCACAACATTGTCATTTGCTAGTGAAGTGACATGTAAGGTGTAGTGATGCAAGTTATGGCATAACAAAGGCATTACGTAGTGATCACTTGGATATTGATGGTACTTCATAGATATGCAGAGCAGCAGTGGGGTAGCCTAGCGATTAAAGCAATTGCTTGTCACACCAAAGACTCTGGTTCGATTCCCCACATGGGTAGAATGTGTGAAGCCCATTTCTGGTGTTCGTGGCGGTGATATTGCTAAAAGTGACGTGAAACTGCACTCTCTCAATCAATCAATCAATCAATCAATCAAATCATAGATATGCTGGATTTGAAAAATATCTATTGGACAAAGGCTAATAAGGCAACTGCAAAGCCTATTTGACAGTTGAAAACCTTAACAAGTTCTTGAATTTTAGTATTTCAAATAAACCTATGTAAAAATGAAAAGTAAAGAGAAAGAATGCAATATTTCAAGAGCAAATAGAAACCATTACACCAATGAAGTAAGGATCTAAGAACCACTTAGGAGGAACAGTCATAAATCAGTATATATCTGACTTTAGGAGTATTTGTGGGCCATGGTTTTATACAGTATGGAATCTTAGAATTCTATCTGCTTGCCTTCATCTTTTCCCCAAGTCCATGGTGTAAGCAATTGTGTTGGAGATCAAGCCAGTACAGAACTAATGAATTTGCTGCTGCTTTTTGGATAAAAATATAATGACCTACAAATTTCCTGGAGTAACTGTCTACCAGTAACCATACCATGAAAAACCAAAGAATATTTATACCTGTGCCTGTGTTGCTCAGTATGTCAGAACGTGCTCGGGTAGGAATATGCTGAAGGAGGTCAGAATATGTATGAGTTGCTAAAGGAGGTCAGAATTTGTCTGTTGCTGAAGGGGGTCAGAATATGTGCGTTGTATGTGCGTCAGCTGAAGGAGGTCAGAAAATGCCCGTGTTGCTGAAGGGGGTCAGAATATGTCCGTGTTGCTGAAGGGGTCAGAGTGTGACTGTGTTGCTGAAGGGGGTCAGAATTTCCCATTGTTGCTGAAGGGGGTCAGAATATGGATAAGGGGTCAGAAAATGCCTGTGTTGCTGAAGGGGGTCAGAATATGGATGTGTTGCTTAAGGGGTCAGAATATGCCTGTGTTGCTGAAGGGGGTCAAGAATATGGATGTGTTGCTTAAGGGGTCAGAATATGCCTGTGTTGCTGAAGGGGTCAGAATATGCCTGTGTTGCTGAAGGGGGTCAGAATATGGATGTGTTGCTTAAGGGGTCAGAATATGCCTGTGTTGCTGAAGGGGGTCAGAATATGCCAGTGTTGCTGAAGGGTCAGAATATGCCCGTGTTGCTGAAGGGGTCAGAATATGCCTGTGTCAGTTGCTGAGCTGAAAGGGGTCAGAATATGCCTGTGTTGCTGAAGTAGGTCAGAATATGCCTGTGTTGCTGAAGGGGTCAGAGTGTGACTGTGTTGCTGAAGTAGGTCAGAATATGCCCGTGTTGCTGAAGGGGTCAGAGTGTGACTGTGTTGCTGAAGGGGGTCAGAATATGCCAGTGTAGCTGTAGGGGGTCAGAATATGCCCGTATTGTTGAAGGGGGTCAGAATGTGCCTGTGTTGCTGAAGTAGGTCAGAATATGCCTGTGTTGCTGAAGGGGTCAGAGTGTGACTGTGTTGCTGAAGGGGGTCAGAATATGCCTGTGTTGCTGAAGGGTCAGAGTATGCCTGTGTTGCTGAAGGGGGTCAGAATATGCCTGTGTTGCTGAAGTAGGTCAGAATATGCCTGTGTTGCTGAAGGGGTCAGAGTGTGACTGTGTTGCTGAAGTAGGTCAGAATATGCCCGTGTTGCTGAAGGGGTCAGAGTGTGACTGTGTTGCTGAAGGGGATCAGAATATGCCTGTGTTGCTGAAGGGGGTCAGAATATGCCTGTGTTGCTGAAGTAGGTCAGAATATGCCTGTGTTGTTGAAGGGGGTCACAATATGCCCGTGTTGCTGACGGGGGTCAGAGTGTGCCTGTGTTGCCCATGAGAGATCACAATATGCCCATGTTGCTAACGGGTTGTTACTGGAGGGGGTGGTTCATAACATGCCTGCGTTGCTGAACCGGTTTTAGAATTTGCCTTTGTTGTTGAAGGACATCGGATTATGCATGTGTTGCTAAGTGGAGCAGACCAAGATGGTGTTTGTTAGTTGCGCGAAGAACCTCAGTTACTGAAAGGGGTCAATTACCCGTTGCAGAGGGGTCTGAGGAGGAACGGCATTTGATATTAGTATCATATGCCTCAGTTGAGAGAGATTTGAATATGTATTTTCTTAATTCCGACCATAATTACCATCACTGAATCGCAAGTTTTAAAGAAAAATAGAACCTAAAAACGGTATCAAACCGGACGTTTTACCAGGGAGAATAGAAGACTATAGATTATCCCTGGTTTTACTCAATATTCTACATCTTGTCTAATGCAAGAAGATTTATTTTCCTCCAAAGTGTTAGATGAAGCAAACTGCGGTTTGATTTGGAACGCATGTTAGAGCCAAATATTTACCTCTTCATTGTTTCATCTCGCTTCTAATCTTGTGACGAAGTGGCTTCTTGGAGGACGCTTGCCGTCGATGGTTCGACTCCATCAGGTCACGTGACACGAGAGAGAAACGCTCCTGAAAGTCCTTCATTCCTTCGTCGGCATTGGTAGTCGCTTAAGAAATTATTCTTTCAAAGGGGTTTGTTATGTCAGGTTAACTGAAATGAGACGTCCCGACGTTCTCTTTCTGTATGTTTAGGAAATACTCATCTGAAAACTTCATATGTACAATGTTCGTACGTTGCTGAGTAGAAATTTTTCCTTGAGAATCATGTACAGTGAAGGGATGCCCACACTGCGCTAGACAAGCTCAAAACGCCATAAGAGCGGCGTATTACATACACATATAACCAATTGCCGTCCTTGGATACAAGCTATTATCAACCACGACTTGGTCAAGACAGAATACCACTTACACAACGGCATCCGGCTCCGCAATTCGCTTTGTAGAGTTGCGTCCCTTGGTGTTGTCTCACCAACACAGAATTCTTCCACGATCTTCTTGACATGAGGCTGGCCTCCAGCATTTGGGGTCCGAGATGCTGTAAACGCATGAAACGTGTAATCGTGGGTTCGAATCCGGATTAGTTCCGATTATGTTTTGCTGGTTTGTCAGCCCCATAAACGAACTTATGGGTTTTACCAAGGTGGTTCGTCTCTCTGTGTCCCGCGAACCGTTTTATCTCCCATTCAGCTCTGTCCTTTCTTTGATACAAAAGTCAGATATAAAATGGGGCTAGAATAAATCCACAGATTCTGAATGTCAATTTCCTATCCTACTGGGCTGGTTGATTGTTGTTTAACGCCGCACTCAGCAATATCCCAGCTATATAGAGACGGTTTGTAAATATTCTGGACCAGACAATCCAGTGATAAACATCATGAGCATCGATCTACGCAATTGGGACAAGATGGCATGTGCCAACCAAGTCGGTGAGCCTAACTATCAGATCCCGTTAGTCGCCTTTCACAAGCAAGGGTTGCAGAAGATTAATTGCAACCCGGGTCTTCACGGGTATCTCACTGGGTCATCTGTTCATTTTATGTGGATTCTCTCAGAAAATCTTAAATTTAAAGCATTATTCTGCAAGATGGTAAACTCTTGACTGCTTCACTTGGGCCTTTCCTTCCACATTAAAGGCACAATGTCTCACATTTTCGACAATAGTTTGGCCTATATTATATATATTGGGGTATATGCACTCACTTTAGCTTCCTATTGATGCAGTGAAGACGTACTATCGCTTACGACTTGCCTGAAATCGATAATTGAAACTTGGAGGCGAACAGCTTCCAAAACAGAGAACATTTGCCATGTATGGAATGTAAACAATTGTTGCGTACATTGAAAACTGTCGCACGCGGTGTTGTCGGTGTTTGCCGAACTGGTTCCAATCACAAGTTGTGGGTTGGATATTCGTAAAGAGCGCTCCAAGGGACATATCTCTATGGGGTTCGCGAGAGTCGATTTAATGCAACGTTGCAAAAATTCATTCGAACGTTTAAATTTAATATTTAAATCTAAATACGTAATGTATTTTAGAATAAATTATATGGTAGCTTCCCTGAGGGCTGATAGTATTATTGAGAGAAATGCATTATTTATTTTCAGAGAAATGTGGTGTGGTATAGTGCCTTTAAGTGGGCACCCTCTGATATAAGCTTTCAAAGACGCATCAAGCCCAACGCACTCAATCATTTTTGCCAGCTTCACGAAGATGTTAAGACCATTTGTAGTTAGTTTGTTCTTTAACCCAACACTCTGCAATATCCCAGGTATAAAACGGCGGTGCGAATTGTATAGAGTCTGGACCAGACAATCCATGGGTTGACATAATATATGAGCATGTATCTATAAAGTTGGATTACAGTGACATGAATCAGTCAAGACGGCAAGCGCAATCCAGTCGCATCTAGGGCTGCGCGATATAACCGGTTTACCGGTATTTACCGGCTAGACATGAAAACGATACGTATTGCGATACGCTGATCGAAAACCGGTATTTTGACATGCATTCGGAAAACTTCGTAACAATCGGAAATCTTCGGATATTTCCGTTTTTTTTAATTGTTCTTTTCCCTGTTTCATTAGTGCCAAAAGTTACTTACATTTTTATTTTGTCATGATTAAAAGGGTTGGGTTGTTTTAAGGTTAATCAATCATAGTGATTTTGTTGTGTTTTTGCTTTATAGTCAAGCATTAACTCGAATATAAATAGTTTTATGTTAAAAAAATAATTCTTGCAATATATTGCAATACATATCGCAATATATGCTTCCGCATCGCAATATATCGCAATATGAAAATTCTCTGCAATACCCACCCCTAGTCGCATCTTACAAGAAGCACGGGCTGTTGACGAAGCGGAGCTCGTTTCACGAAGCGATCGTAGCGCTACGACAGTCGTAAGTATGGGAGTTACGATCATCTTAAGCACTACGTTCTTTTTGTGGAACGGGTCCCTGGAGCTCGTTTCACGAAACGACCGTAGCGCTACGACCATCGTAACTCCTATAACGTGAAACTGCTTCGCTTCTTGAAACTGGTCCCAGGTCTAACCCGGAAAGGTGAGATGCTTGTACGTAACCCCATACAAACCGCGTGAGGATTCCAGTGTTGTTCCCAAGTATCCTATGTTCGCTGGACGAGGTGGACGTATAAAGTCAGACTGGACGGCTTCGTACCGTGACAGCGTTGTTCATGATATTAACCACACGTTCGTCCGGCTTAGACTCGGCCGCAGACCCATGAAGATCCGGGATAGAATAGGTCTTCAGCAACCCATGTGCTTGCCATAAAAGGCGACTATGCTTGTCGTAAGAGGCGACTATGTTTGTCGTAAGAGGCGACTAAAGGGATCGGGTGGTCAGTTTCGCTGACTTGGTTGACACATGTCATCGGTTCCCAATTGCGCAGATCGAGGCTCATGCTGTTGATCACTGGACTGTCTGGTCCAGGCTCGATTATTTACAGACCGCCGCCATATAGCTGGGATATTGCGGAGTGCGGCATAAAACTAAACTCACTCACTCACTAGACTCGGCCGCAATGATATAGTTGGAATACTGCTGAAGGCGGCTTAAAACAACATTCACCTACCTTATATAAATGACAGCCCAAATGCTGCATTGTTTAACTCACTCACTCATGATCGGTCACTAAAACAGTACAGTAGACAGAATATGAGAGTATGGGCGGGTGCTAATGAGATGATGACTTCAAGCAGGTGCTTGTATGAGTATTATATAGGGCATACTTCACTTTGTTATCGACCCGTGAAGATCCGGGTTAGAATTGGTCTCCAGTAACCCATGCTTGTAAGAGGCGGAAAACGGGATCGGGTGGTCAATCTCGCTGACTTGACAGACACATGTCATCGTATCCCAATTTCGTAGATCGATGCTCATGCTGTTGATGACTGGATTGTCTGGTCCCAGACTCGATTATTTACAGACTACCGTCATATAGCTGGAATATTGCTGAGTGTGGCGTTAAGCAACAAACAATCAATCAAATCAGTTTATTATCGAGGCCAAGGCCTTAGAATATCTCTTCTCTATATGGCAGCCATTCACCGTCCAACACACATCATCTCAAATAACTCGTCAGCATTTTACAAAACTACTTCCAAGTCCGATAAACTCAACGTGCAACTCTGCGTTTCAACGTCTAAGACGAGAAATCAGGTTAATGTACAGTCCTCCTTGGCAGTTCGCCAACTCAGAGATAGATTTGATCTCAAAATACTTCAACCAGCTTATAATCAACAAGTACAATAAAGATGTAATACGATTCCTATCTTTCAGTGTACACTGATTGATCACTGGTGAAGCTTCCAGTGTCGTTGTCTTTGCGATATATGTAATTTACATCATTCAGAATGATCGAAGTTCTAATGTGTCTGTTGAAGCCGAGGCTTTTTAATAGCATCGTGTAATCGATGCGGCTTCTCCTCCTATTTACTTGCCATGCCTTCGGGAATTTATAGCTGTTATCCTTTCAATACAAGGGGAGGTGCTGTAGCCTAGTGGTTAAAGCGTTCGCGTATCATGCAGAGAACCGGTTTCGATTCGTGACATGGGTACAATGTGTGAAGACCATTTCTGCTGGAACATTGCTAAAAGCGGCGTAAAACGTTAACTCATTCACTTTCAATACCAGACATTTAGAAACTATTATTTCTTTAAGCATTGGCCATTACGACGTCGTTTTCACATGTTAGATTACCTATGGCGATATGAATGAAATAGGTGTTTTTAATCTATACTGAGTAGCATATATGTAATAAATTCCGTTAGAATACACCTTCGTAACGAAGTGCGCATGTGTGGAACGTTTGTGATCATAACGATGTCGTTACTTCCGGTTTGGGGTCCCAATCCGCAAAGCGTTCGTAGCGTTACGACCTATCGTAACTCTATACTATATCATTGGCTCACGAATGTGCTACAGACGCATTGAGTGAGTGAGTTTTACGCCGCATTCAGCAATATTCCAGCTTATATGTGGCGGTCTGTGAATATTCGAGTCCGTACCGGACAATCCAGTGATCAACAGCATGAACATCGACCTGCGCAATTGGGATATGATGACATATGTCGACCAAGTCAGCGAGCCTGACCACCCGATTCCGTTAGTCGCCTCTTACGACAAGCATGAGTTACTGAAGATCACTTCTAACCCGGATCGTCACCGGTCGATTGTTTTAAGACAATGTTTGAGTGTGGGAGTGATTAGCTTAGCTCTAAGGTCGCTTTGTGTGGAGCTTGTGTGTCACCAGTGAATGCAGTCCGCTAGTGCGAGTTTGGTTATTCTTGGGTAGCCTAGCGGTTAAAGCGTTCGCTCGTCACACCAAAGACCCGGGTTCGATTCCCCACGTAGGTACAATATGTGAAGCCCATTTCTGGTGTTCCCCGCCGTGACATTGCTGGAAAGCAGCGTAAACCTAAACTCACTCGCTCACACTATGCTTGGGAAGTGTTGAGAAGTATATAAGCGTTATAGTCCGTTTGACTTCATTTTAGACCGATGAATTGCTCACTAACACAAAATCTAAGAAATGCAACAAAATCAAACTTTGCACAGTCACATGAAATTGACAGACCAACTCTGATGATTTGTCTCATAACTTTGGACACCCGAATAAAAAAGTTGTTTAACAAACAATCATTATTTTGTTGTCACTTTTCGCTAACAACTTTTTTTATTCGGGTGTCCAAAATTATGAGACAAATCATCAGAGTTGGTCTGTCGATTTCATGTGACTGTGCACAATTTGGTTTTGTTGCATTTATTAGATTTTGTGTTAGTGAGCAATTCATCGGTCTAAAATGAAGTCAAACGGACTATAGCATATGATGGCTTCAGCTGAAACCTAAATGCATGACTTGGTGTTGGACTCGCTGTTCACAATTCCATGAAGTGACATCAGTTCTAAGAGATACGGGAAACATCCAACATCTGAACATATAGAGGTACCCCGCCAGTAAAACACTTCAAAGAGGACAACAGCTTTTTCCGATGAATTGGTTCTCAACAATGGACAATCGTTCGTGAACATGAAGACTGACTGACTGACTGAGTTTAGTTTTACGCCGCTTTTAGCAATATTCCAGCAATATCACGGCGGGGGACACCAGAAATGGGCTTAACACATTGTGCCCATGTGGGGAATCGAACCCGGGTCTTCGGCGTGACGAGCCAACGCTTTAACCACTAGGCTACCCCACCGCCCCGTGAACATGAAGAGCAGAGGTTAAGAATAATGACCGTTACATGGTAACAAGTTCGTAGATGAATCGAAGCGTACGCTTGATGTATGGTCGAGTTTCAGATTTATCAGAGAGCTAATGCACATATACAATGAGACTTCCATAACTTCGGTTAACTCGATTGTGTATGTACTCTGAGAGAACAATCATGTTTGACCGTATATCCCTCGTTCTACAAATGTGGGCCCGGTTGTACAAACCGATCTTAGTGCTTTGACCACCTTAATTCTAGGTTAAAGAAAGGGAGGTCCAATCGTCTTTGAGCTAAGATCGCTATGTGCTCGTAGGCCGTGAAACTGTCTGGAAGGAACCTGTCGATTACACGACAATGGTTCCACCCTGTCGAGATTATCTTGGACAAGCTGGAAGGTTCAGATTGCCGA
Source organism: Haliotis rubra (assembly GCF_003918875.1). Classification (NCBI taxonomy): domain Eukaryota; kingdom Metazoa; phylum Mollusca; class Gastropoda; order Lepetellida; family Haliotidae; genus Haliotis; species Haliotis rubra. Next base: position 2,245,711 of record NW_025764981.1, on the reverse strand, counting down.
ATATGTTCAGCTCGAAGAGACACGACACTCCTATGACAATTACATAGGTGAATATGCAGAACATTCCGAGTTTCACATTCAGCTTCCATCGGTTGACGAAGAGAGCGGCAATGAGCAGGGCCACCGTCACCAGCAGTATGAGGGAGTCGTACAGCAGGGCCCCGCTGCTGATGGCGACGGTCTCGCCTACGTTGACTGCGGCGGTCTCCAGTAACCATGGTAACCCCAGGCACATAAGAATGTTGAAGACGTTGCTTGCGATGGAATTCGAGACAGCCATGTCGCCGAGGCCTTTATAGAAGAAAAAAATCAAGATGTATATAAAACAGCATGACAGAAGAATGTCGTACATACTGAACCGTGTATCAGATATAATATAACGTATATTGTATATAATGCACCAAGTTTTGTCTGTAATGTACCTTGTGCACATTGTATTCTGTGTCGTGGATAATGTAAACTGACGTGTTAATGAAAGTACAAGCCTGGTGCTTTGGGGATAATTTTAAGAAAACGACGACAAATATTTTCAAAAGTGTTTGGAATGTGGCCTGCAGTTGACACACAGTGTCTGTGTGCTGTCCAAACCCTGCAGTTCTCACACAGCGTCTGTGTGCTGCCCAAACCCTGCAGTTGACACACAGTTTCTGTGTGCTGCCCAAACCCTGCAGTCGACACACAGTTTCTGTGTGCTGCCCAAACCCTGCAGTCGACACACAGTGTCTGTGTGCTGCCCAAACCCTGCAGTTGACACACAGTTTCTGTGTGCTGCCCAAACCCTGCAGTTGACACACAGTGTCTGTGTGCTGCCCAAACCCCGCAGTTCACACACAGTGTCTGTGTGCTGCCCAAACCCTGCAGTTCACACAGTGTCTGTGTGCTGCCCAAACCCTGCAGTTCACACACAGTGTCTGTGTGCTGCCCAAACCCTGCAGTTCACACACAGTGTCATTGTGCTGCCCAAACCCTGCAGTTGACACACAGTGTCTGTGTGCTGCCCAAACCCTGCAGTTCACACACAGTGTCTGTGTGCTGCCCAAACCCTGCAGTTCACACACAGTGTCTGTGTGCTGCCCAAACCCTGCAGTTCACACACAGTGTCTGTGTGCTGCCCAAACCCTGCAGTTCACACACAGTGTCATTGTGCTGCCCAAACCCTGCAGTTCACACAGTGTCTGTGTGCTGCCCAAACCCCGCAGTTGACACACAGTGTCTGTGTGCTGCCCAAACCCCGCAGTTCACACACAGTGTCTGTGTGCTACCCAAACCCTGCAGTTGACACACAGTGTCTGTGTGCTGCCCAAACCCTGCAGTTCACACACAGTGTCTGTGTGCTGCCCAAACCCCGCAGTTGACACACAGTGTCTGTGTGCTGCCCAAACCCTGCAGTTCACACACAGTGTCTGTGTGCTGCCCAAACCCTGCAGTTCTCACACACTGTCTGTGTGCTGTCCAAACCCTGCAGTTCTCACACAGCGTCTGTGTGCTGCCCAACCCTGCAGTTGACACACAGTGTCTGTGTGCTGCCCAAACCCTGCAGTTGACACACAGTCTCTGTGTGCTGTCCAAACCCTGCAGTTGACACACAGTGTCTGTGTGCTGCCCAAACCCCGCAGTTCACACACAGTGTCTGTGTGCTGCCCAAACCCGCAGTTCACACACAGTGTCTGTGTGCTGCCCAAACCCTGCAGTTGACACACAGTGTCTGTGTGCTGCCCAAACCCTGCAGTTCACACACAGTGTCTGTGTGCTGCCCAAACCCTGCAGTTGACACACAGTGTCTGTGTGCTGCCCAAACCCCGCAGTTGACACACAGTGTCTGTGTGCTGCCCAAACCCTGCAGTTCACACACAGTGTCTGTGTGCTGCCCAACCCTGCAGTTGACACACAGTGTCTGTGTGCTGCCCAAACCCCGCAGTTCACACACAGTGTCTGTGTGCTGCCCAACCCTGCAGTTGACACACAGTGTCTGTGTGCTGCCCAAACCCCGCAGTTGACACACAGTGTCTGTGTGCTGCCCAACCCTGCAGTTCACACACAGTGTCTGTGTGCTGCCCAAACCCCGCAGTTGACACACAGTGTCTGTGTGCTGCCCAACCCTGCAGTTCACACACAGTGTCTGTGTGCTGCCCAAACCCTGCAGTTGACACAGTGTCTGTGTGCTGCCCAAACCCCGCAGTTCACACACAGTGTCTGTGTGCTGCCCAAACCCTGCAGTTCACACAGTGTCTGTGTGCTGCCCAAACCCTGCAGTTGACACACAGTGTCTGTGTGCTGCCCAAACCCTGCAGTTGACACACAGTGTCTGTGTGCTGCCCAAATCCTGCAGTTCACACAGTGTCATTGTGCTGCCCAAACCCTGCAGTTCACACACAGTGTCTCGGTGTGCTGCCCAAACCCTGCAGTTCACACACAGTGTCTGTGTGCTGCCCAAACCCTGCAGTTCACACACAGTGTCTGTGTGCTGCCCAAACCCTGCAGTTGACACACAGTGTCTGTGTGCTGCCCAAACCCTGCAGTTGACACACAGTGTCTGTGTGCTGCCCAAACCTCTGCAGTTGACACACAGTGTCTGTGTGCTGCCCAAACCCCTGCAGTTCTGATTACAGTGTCACAGGTGCTGTCCACAGTGTCTGTGTGCTCCCCTGCAGCGTTCACACACAGTGTCTGTGTGCCCAAACCCTGCAGTTGACACACAGTGTCTGTGTGCAGGCTGACACCAGTGTCTGTGTGCTGCCCAACCCTGCAGTTCACACACTGTGTGTCTGTGTGCCGCCCAAACCCTGCAGTCTGTTACCACAGTGTCTGTGGTGCTGCCCCCTGCAGTTCACACACAGTGTCTGTGTGCTGCCCAAACCCTGCAGTTCACACACAGTGTCTGTGTGCTGCCCAAACCCTGCAGTTCATTACACACGCAGTCTGTGTGCTGCCCAAACCCCTGCAGTTTACACACAGTGTCTGTGTGCTGCCCAAACCCTGCAGTTGACACACAGTGTCTGTGTGCTGCCCAACCCTGCAGTTGACACACAGTGTCTGTGTGCTGCCCAAACCCAAACACGCGTGTCTGTGTGCTGCACCCCTGCAGTTCACACACAGTGTCTGTGTGCTGCCCAAACCCTGCAGTTCACACACAGTGTCTGTGTGCTGCCCAAACCCTGCAGTTGACACACAGTGTCTGTGTGCTGCCCAAACCCTGCAGTTGACACACAGTGTCTGTGTGCTGCCCAAACCCCGCAGTTGACACACAGTGTCTGTGTGCTGCCCAAACCCTGCAGTTCACACACAGTGTCTGTGTGCTGCCCTAAACCCTGCAGTGGCTGCCCAAACCCCGCAGTTCACACACACTGTGTGCTGCCCAAAACCCTGCAGTTGTACTTGCGCTGTGTGCCCAAACCCTGCAGTTCACACACAGTGTCTGTGTGCTGCCCAAACCCTGCAGTTCACACACAGTGTCTGTGTGCTGCCCAAACCCAGTTGCAGTTCACACAGTGTCTGTGTGCTGCCCAAACCCTGCAGTTGGCACACAGTGTCTGTGTCTTAAACCTCCTGCAGTTGGATACCACAGTGTCTGTGTGCTGCCCAAACCCTGCAGTTGGCTGTGTGCTGCCCAAACACAGAGTCTTTGTGCTGCCCAAACCCTGCAGTTCACACACAGTGTCTGTGTGCTGCCCAACCCTGCAGTTGGCACACAGTGTCTGTGTGCTGCCCAAACCCTGCAGTTCACACACAGTGTCTGTGTGCTGCCCAACCCTGCAGTTCACACACAGTGTCTGTGTGCTGCCCAAACCCTGCAGTTGACACACAGTGTCTGTGTGCTGCCAAAACCCTGCAGTTCACACACAGTGTCTGTGTGCTGCCCAACCCTGCAGTTGACACACAGTGTCTGTGTGCTGCCCAAACCCCGCAGTTCTGTGTTGCCCACACACAGTGTCTGTGTGCCCTGCAAACCCCTGCAGTTCACAACCGTGTCTGTGTGCTGCCCAACCCACAGTTGACACACAGTGTCTGTGTGCTGCCCAAACCCAACAGAGGCAAAACAAAACACGTTAAAAAATATTTACGTTCTTCGAAAATAATCCCAAAGCCCAGTTGTGTACTTTCTTCTGTACGCCGGTTCCCATGTCATGTACCTTTTGGTATCTGTTATACCATGTATTGCATTAAAAGTATATTTATGTACAATGTACCATATTGTGTGCAAAATGTTCCCTGTAACATATATTGCATATCATGTACCATATGTCGTATTTTATGTACCATATGTCGTATTTTATGTACCATATATGATCGTATTTTATGTACCATATATCGTATTTTATGTATCACATGTCGTATTTTATGTACCATATGTCGTATTTTATGTACCATATGCCGTATTTTATGTACGATATATCTTATTTTATGTACCATATGTCGTATTTTATGTACCATATGTCGTATTTTATGTACCATATATGATCGTATTTTATGTACCATATATCGTATTTTATGTATCACATGTCGTATTTTATGTACCATATGTCGTATTTTATGTAACATATGTCGTATTTTATGTACGATATATCTTATTTTATGTACCATATTTTATGTACCATATATCGTATTTTATGTACCATATATCGTATTTTATGAACCATATATCGTATTTTATGAACCATATGTCGTATTTGATGTACCATATGTCGTATTTTATGTACCATATATCTTATTTTATGTACCATGTGTCGTATTTTATGTACCATATGTCGTATTTTATGTACCATATATCTTATTTTATGTACCATATGTCGTATTTTATGTACCATATAGCGTATTTTATGAACCATATATCGTATTTTATGTGCCATATGTCGTATTTTATGTACCATATGTCGTATATTGTGAATCACTTGACATGCATAATGCAGAGCTACAGATAACTTTTTGAGGCATTGAGTGATGTACTCGCTTGTGTTCATTTCAATTGGGTATCCTAATTTTCCTTTGATTAACCAAATAAATTGTACTCACCTCACTCAAACTAATTTGGGGATTTTGCTGTTTTCCATTAATTATAAAAGTATGATAAAGTTTAAATGTTGGTTTACGTGCTTGTTATTTGTATTTGATCAGTAATTTGAAAAACCATAAGAAAGACTGCAAGTTGCCACGTTCATGTGCTGAAATAGAACCTCTCATTATACCTCACTTATTTTATCTCTCCTCAGTAACACCCGAGCTAAGATTTGACAGTTCTGTGTGTACGCATGTAAGATCAAATTTATTGAGTATTTATAAAAATTCAAGTACGCAACAGACATAATAAGAATTGAGTTTTCACATAAATATTTGCGTAATTTACGCAGATACGCAGCTTATCTGTACCTCTGATAATGTGTAGCATATCGTATATGTTCTATGTGCCGCATGTAATATAAATGTTATCGTTTTATCCTGATTTGGTTGATCCTTTAACTTACTCATTGTCAAACTCTAAAAAAACTCGCACTCACAAACTCGCGGACCCACGTTCACGCTCTCACCCACGGACCACCCAATTCACCGTGCAGAGTGGCGTCCCTTGGGCTCTCCAAAATCCTTGGTTCGCCCCTGAGTGTAGAGTTTTGTCAGAACCAAACATAAATACAGTAGTTGGCCATAAGTGAGTCATCATTAGCGAAATTTCCATAGACTTACACCATGTTAATTAACTGTTGCATGAATAATTTTCATAAATTGAGTAGTCATTTTATTTTGATATTTTGCAAACATCTTGGAAATCTTCAGCTACGGGTACATAATTTTCTTTCATCTTTCCGTTGATTAGTTATCGAATGGCACCTGATTAAGCACCATATATAAGCACAACTTTTTATCTATCCCATAGACAGCCATGTTAAACCTGATTGCCATGTCTAATATAAGTTGTTGAAATAGTTGCAGTTTTCTTAATAATCAGCGGAAAATTGAATGGAAATTATTTCCCAACTGGTAGATAAGTAATGAAAGCAATTCGAACGAAACAAAATTTATGAAAACTATTCTTGCAAGAGCAAATGACTCACTTATGGCTAACAATCGCTTCCCTCTCATGTAAAGATGACACCACGTTATATAAGTGGATAAAGCCGGCGTTAAACCCAACTCACTCGCTCTCTTAACGCACACGCACGCACGCACGCACGCACGCACGCACACACGACAACGCACGCGCGAACACACACATAAGTAAACAACGACAGGCACACCCAATGTCTGTCTGTCTCTCATACACATCTATACAGACCCTGACTCACCGTCCCTGGCCACATACAGGCTAGCCAGACAGTCCGGGACACTGGTACCTGCAGACAGGAGCGTCAGCCCCATCACTGTGTCCGGGATCTCTAGCGCGTCACCTGGTTGGACAACAACAACATTCTGTATAAAACTTGGTTACAGTAACCACACTAACACATAGTTACTCAACAACTGGTTCCACACTAACACATGGTTACTCAACAACTGGCTCTACACTAACACATGGTTACTCAACAACTGGCTCCACACTAACACATGGTTACTCAACAACTGGCTCTACACTAACACATGGCTACTCAACAACTGGCTCCACACTAACACATAGTTACTCAACAACTGGCTCCACACTAACACATAGTTACTCAACAACTGGTTCCACACTAACACATAGTTACTCAACAACTGGTTCCACACTAACACATGGCTACTCAACAACTGGCTCCACACTAACACATGGTTACTCAACAACTGGCTCTACACTAACACATGGCTACTCAACAACTGGCTCCACACTAACACATGGTTACTCAACAACTGGCTCCACACTAACACATGGCTACTCAACAACTGGCTCTACACTAACACATAGTTACTCAACAACTGGCTCCACACTAACACATGGCTACTCAACAACTGGCTCCATACTAACACATGGTTACTCAACAACTGGCTCCACACTAACACATAGTTACTCAACAACTGGCTCCACACTAACACATGGCTACTCAACAACTGGCTCCACACTAACACATAGTTACTCAACAACTGGCTCCACACTAACACATGGCTACTCAACAACTGGCTCCACACTAACACATGGCTACTCAACAACTGGCTCCACACTAACACATAGTTACTCAACAACTGGCTCCACACTAACACATAGTTACTCAACAACTGGCTCCACACTAACACATAGTTACTCAACAACTGGCTCCACACTAACACATAGTTACTCAACAACTGGCTCCACACTAACACATGGTTACTCAACAACTGGCTCTACACTAACACATGGTTACTCAACAACTGGCTCTACACTAACACATAGTTACTCAACAACTGGCTCCACACTAACACATGGCTACTCAACAACTGGCTCTACACTAACACATGGTTACTCAACAACTGGCTCCACACTAACACATGGCTACTCAACAACTGGCTCCACACTAACACATGGCTACTCAACAACTGGCTCTACACTAACACATGGCTACTCAACAACTGGCTCCACACTAACACATAGTTACTCAACAACTGGCTCCACACTAACACATAGTTACTCAACAACTGGCTCCACACTAACACATGGCTACTCAACAACTGGCTCCACACTAACACATGGCTACTCAACAACTGGCTCCACACTAACACATAGTTACTCAACAACTGGCTCCACACTAACACATGGCTACTCAACAACTGGCTCCACACTAACACATAGTTACTCAACAACTGGCTCCACACTAACACATAGTTACTCAACAACTGGCTCCACACTAACACATAGTTACTCAACAACTGGCTCCACACTAACACATGGCTACTCAACAACTGGCTCTACACTAACACATGGTTACTCAACAACTGGCTCCACACTAACACATGGCTATTCAACAACTGGCTCTACACTAACACATGGTTAGTCAACAACTGGCTCCATACTAACACATAGTTACTCAACAACTGGCTCCATACTAACACATGGCTACTCAACAACGGGCTCCACACTAACACATAGTTACTCAACAACTGGCTCCACACTAACACATGGGTACTCAACAACTGGCTCCACACTAACACATGGTTACTCAACAACTGGCTCCACACTAACACATAGTTACTCAACAACTGGCTCCACACTAACACATGGCTACTCAACAACTGGCTCCACACTAACACATGGCTACTCAACAACTGGCTCTACACTAACACATGGCTACTCAACAACTGGCTCTACACTAACACATGGTTAGTCAACAACTGGCTCCACACTAACACATGGCTATTCAACAACTGGCTCTACACTAACACATGGTTAGTCAACAACTGGCTCCATACTAACACATAGTTACTCAACAACTGGCTCCATACTAACACATGGCTACTCAACAACGGGCTCCACACTAACACATGGTTAGTCAACAACTGGCTCTACACTAACACATGGTTAGTCAACAACTGGCTCCATACTAACACATGGCTACTCAACAACGGGCTCCACACTAACACATGGTTACTCAACAACTGGCTCCACACTAACACATGGTTACTCAACAACTGGCTCTACACTAACACATGGCTACTCAACAACTGGCTCCACACTAACACATAGTTACTCAACAACTGGCTCCACACTAACACATAGTTACTCAACAACTGGCTCCACACTAACACATGGCTACTCAACAACTGGCTCTACACTAACACATGGTTACTCAACAACTGGCTCCACACTAACACATGGCTATTCAACAACTGGTTTCTACACTAACACATGGTTAGTCAACAACTGGCTCCATACTACACATAGTTACTCAACAACTGGCTCCATACTAACACATGGCTACTCAACAACGGGCTCCACACTAACACATAGTTACTCAACAACTGGCTCCACACTAACACATGGGTACTCAACAACTGGCTCCACACTAACACATGGTTACTCAACAACTGGCTCCACACTAACACATAGTTACTCAACAACTGGCTCCACACTAACACATGGCTACTCAACAACTGGCTCCACACTAACACATGGCTACTCAACAACTGGCTCTCTACACTAACACATGGCTACTCAACAACTGGCTCTCTACACTAAACATGGTTAGTCAACAACTGGCTCCACACTAACACATGGCTATTCAACAACTGGCTCTACACTTAATTAACACATGGTTAGTCAACAACTGGCTCCATACTAACACATAGTTACTCAACAACTGGCTCCATACTAACACATGGCTACTCAACAACGGGCTCCACACTAACACATGGTTAGTCAACAACTGGCTCTACACTAACACATGGTTAGTCAACAACTGGCTCCATACTAACACATGGCTACTCAACAACGGGCTCCACACTAACACATGGTTACTCAACAACTGGCTCCACACTAACACATAGTTACTCAACAACTGGCTCTACACTAACACATAGTTACTCAACAACTGGCTCCATACTAACACATGGTTACTCAACAACTGGCTCCATACTAACACATAGTTACTCAACAACTGGCTCCACACTAACACATGGTTACTCAACAACTGGCTCCATACTAACACATGGCTACTCAACAACTGGCTCCACACTAACACATGGTTACTCAACAACTGGCTCTACACTAACACATGGCTACTCAACAACTGGCTCCACACTAACACATGGCTATTCAACAACTGGCTCTACACTAACACATGGTTAGTCAACAACTGGCTCTACACTAACACATGGTTAGTCAACAACTGGCTCCATACTAACACATGGCTACTCAACAACGGGCTCCACACTAACACATGGTTACTCAACAACTGGCTCCACACTAACACATAGTTACTCAACAACTGGCTCTACACTAACACATAGTTATTCAACAACTGGCTCCATACTAACACATGGTTACTCAACAACTGGCTCCATACTAACACATAGTTACTCAACAACTGGCTCCACACTAACACATGGTTACTCAACAACTGGCTCCATACTAACACATGGCTACTCAACAACTGGCTCCACACTAACACATGGTTACTCAACAACTGGCTCTACACTAACACATGGCTACTCAACAACTGGCTCCACACTAACACATGGCTACTCAACAACTGGCTCTACACTAACACATGGCTACTCAACAACTGGCTCTACACTAACACATGGCTACTCAACAACTGGCTCCACACTAACACATGGTTACTCAACAACTGGCTCCACACTAACACATGGCTATTCAACAACTGGCTCCACACTAACACATGGTTACTCAACAACTGGCTCTACACTAACACATGGTTAGTCAACAACTGGCTCCACACTAACACATGGCTATTCAACAACTGGCTCTACACTAACACATGGTTAGTCAACAACTGGCTCCACACTAACACATGGTTACTCAACAACTGGCTCCATACTAACACATAGTTACTCAACAACTGGCTCCACACTAACACATGGCTACTCAACAACTGGCTCCACACTTACACATGGCTATTCAACAACTGGCTCCACACTAACACATGGCTACTCCACAACGCCAGGTTACACAGCAATACCTTCTTACACAACACATGGCTGTTCAAAAACCCATTGTTTCATAACAATACCCTGTTGCTCAACCTGGGCATAATACCATTTACAGCAATGCATACAGCAATGTCTGGGTGCACAACACCGTAGAGCATAACACTACATTGTCACACAGCAATACCTGGGTGCACAACACCGGAGAGCATAACACTACATTGTCACACAGCAATACCTGGGTGCACAACACCGTAGAGCATAACACTACATTGTCACACAGCAATACCTGGGTGCACAACACCGTAGAACATAACACTACATTGTCACACAGCAATACCTGGGTGCACAACACCGTAGAGCATAACACTACATTGTCACACAGCAATACCTGGGTGCACAACACCGTAGAACATAACACTACATTGTCACACAGCAATACCTGGGTGCACAACACCGTAGAGCATAACATTACACACAGCAATACCTGGGCGAACATAACACTACATTGTCACACAGCAATACCTGGGTGCACAACACCACAACAATACTCCCTGTTGCACCGTAGAGCATAACACTACATTGTCACACAGCAATACCCTATTGCACAACACCGGAGAGCATAACATAACACTAACATCACACAGCAACACCTGTGCACAACACCGGAGACATAACACTACATTGTCACACAGCAATACCTGGATTGCAACAACGCAAGCATAACACTACATTGTCACACAGCAATACCTGGGTGCACAACACCGGATAGCATAACACTACATTGTCATCACAGCAATACCTGGGTGCACAACACCGGAGAGCATAACACTACATTGTCACACAGCAATACCTGGGTGCACAACACCGGAGAGCATAACACTACATTGTCACACAGCAATACCTGGGTGCACAACACCGGAGAGCATAACACTACATTGTCAAACAGCAATGCCTGGGTGCACAACACCGCAGACACACATTGTATAACACTACATTATCACACAGCAATACCTGGGTGCACAACACCGGAGAACATAACTACACTACATTGTCACACAGCAATACCTGGGTGCACAACACCGAGAGCATAACACTACATTGTCACACAACAATACCTGGGTGCACAACAAGAATAACATTACGTTGTCACACGGCAATAGAGTGCACAAACCAGCATAACACTACATTGTCACACAGCAATACCTGGGTGCACAACACCGGAGAGCATAACACTACATTGTCACACAGCAATACCTGGGTGCACAACACCGTAGAGCATAACACTACATTTGTCACACAAGCAATAAGAGCATAACTGGGTGCACAACACAACACCGTAGAACATAACACTACATTGTCACACAGCAAGAGCCACTACATTGCACACAATACCCACAACACCGAGAGCATAACACTACATTGTCACACAGCAATACCTGGGTGCACAACACCGGAGAGCATAACACTACATTGTCACAACAGCAATACCTGGATTGCACAAGAACACAGCACCGGAGCATAACACTACATTGTCACACAGCAATACCTGGGTGCACAACACCGGAGAGCATAACACTACATTGTCACACAGCAATGCCTGGAGCATGGCACTACATTGCACAACACTGGTGCGTACCGAGCATAACACTACATTGTCACACAGCAATACCTGGGTGCACAATACCGTAGAGCATAACACTACATTGTCACACAGCAATACCTGGGTGCACAACACCGTAGAGCATAACGCTTCATTGTCACACAGCAATACCTGGGTGCACAACACCGTAGAGCATAACACTACATTGTTACACAGCAATACCTGGGTGCACAACACCGTAGAGCATAACGCTACATTGTCACACGGCAATACCTGGGTGCACAACACCGTAGAGCATAACACTACATTGTCACACGGCAATACCCTGTTGCACAACACCGTAGAACATAACACTACATTGTCACACAGCAATACCCTGTTGCACAACACCGTAGAACATAACACTACATTGTCACACAGCAATACCCTATTGCACAACACCGTAGAGCATAACACTTCATTGTCACACAACAATACCCTGTTGCACAACACCGGAGAGCATAACACTACATTGTCACACAGCAATACCTGGGTTGCAACACCAGAGAGCATAACACTACATTGTCACACAGCAATACCTGGGTGCACAACACCGGAGAGCATAACACTACATTGTCACACAGCAATACCTGGGTGCACAACACCGTAGAGCATAACACTACATTGTCACACAGCAATACCTGGGTGCACAACACCGGAGAGCATAACACTACATTGTCACACAGCAATGCCTGGGTACACAGCACCGGAGAGCATAACACTACATTGTCACACAGCAATACCTGGGTGCACAACACCGTAGCTTTTATAACAGTACATTGTCACACAGCAAGTACCCTGGGTGCACAACACCGGAGAGCATAACACTACATTGTCACACAGCAATGCCTGGGTGCACAACACCGTAAAAGCATAACACTACATTGTCACACGGCAATACCTGGGTGCAAAACACCATAGAGCACAACACTACATTGTCACACAGCAATACCTGGGTTCACAACACCGTAGAGCATAACACTACATTGTCACACAACAATACCTGTGTGCACAACACCGTAGAACATAACACTACATTGTCACACAACAATACCTGTGTGCATAGCACCGTAGAGCATAACACTACATTGTCACACAACAATACCCTGTTGCATAACACCGTAGAGCATAATACTACATTGTCACACAGCAATACCTGGGTGTACAACACCGTAGAGCATAACACTACATTGTCACACAGCAATACCTGGGTGCACAACACCGGAGAGCATAACACTACATTGTCACACAGGAATACCTGCGTGCACAACACCGGAGAGCATAACACTACATTGTCACACAGCAATACCTGGGTGCACAACACCGGAGAGCATATCACTACATTGTCACACAGCAATACCTGGGTACACAACACCGTAGAGCATAACACTACATTGTCACACAGCAATACCTGGGTGCACAACACCGTAGAGCATAACGCTTCATTGTCACACAGCAATACCTGGGTGCACAACACCGTAGAGCATAACACTACATTGTCACACAGCAATACCTGGGTGCACAACACCGTAGAGCATAACGCTACATTGTCACACGGCAATACCTGGGTGCACAACACCGTAGAGCATAACACTACATTGTCACACGGCAATACCCTGTTGCACAACACCGTAGAACATAACACTACATTGTCACACGGCAATACCCTGTTGCACAACACCGTAGAACATAACACTACATTGTCACACAGCAATACCCTATTGCACAACACCGTAGAGCATAACACTTCATTGTCACACAACAATACCCTGTTGCACAACACCGGAGAGCATAACACTACATTGTCACACAGCAATACCTGGGTGCACAACACCAGAGAGCATAACACTACATTGTCACACAGCAATACCTGGGTGCACAACACCGGAGAGCATAACACTACATTGTCAAACAGCAATACCTGGGTGCACAACACCGTAGAGCATAACACTACATTGTCACACAGCAATACCTGGGTGCACAACACCGGAGAGCATAACACTACATTGTCACACAGCAATGCCTGGGTACACAGCACCGGAGAGCATAACACTACATTGTCAAACAGCAATACCTGGGTGCACAACACCGTAGCACATAACAGTACATTGTCACACAGCAGTACCTGGGTGCACAACACCGGAGAGCATAACACTACATTGTCACACAGCAATGCCTGGGTGCACAACACCGTAAAGCATAACACTACATTGTCACACAGCAATACCTGGGTGCAAAACACCATAGAGCACAACACTACATTGTCACACAGCAATACCTGGGTTCACAACACCGTAGAGCATAACACTACATTGTCACACAACAATACCTGTGTGCACAACACCGTAGAACATAACACTACATTGTCACACAACAATACCTGTGTGCATAGCACCGTAGAGCATAACACTACATTGTCACACAACAATACCCTGTTGCATAACACCGTAGAGCATAACACTACATTGTCACACAGCAATACCTGAGTGCACAACACCGTAGAGCATAATACTACATTGTCACACAGCAATACCTGGGTGTACAACACCGTAGAGTATAACACTACATTGTCACACAGCAATACCTGGGTGCACAACACCGGAGAGCATAACACTACATTGTCACACAGGAATACCTGGGTGCACAACACCGGAGAGCATAACACTACATTGTCACACAGCAATACCTGGGTGCACAACACCGGAGAGCATATCACTACATTGTCACACAGCAATACCTGGGTGCACAACACCGTAGAGCATAACACTACATTGTCACACAGCAATACCTGGGTGCACAACACCGTAGAGCATAACACTACATTGTCACACAGCAATACCTGGGTGCACAACACCGGAGAGCATAACACTACATTGTCACACAGCAATGCCTGGGTACACAGCACCGGAGAGCATAACACTACATTGTCACACAGCAATACCTGGGTGCACAACACCGTAGAACATAACACTACATTGTCACACAGCAATACCTGGGTGCACAACACCGGAGAGCATAACACTACATTGTCACACAGCAATACCTGGGTGCACAACACCGTAAAGCATAACACTACATTGTCACACAGCAATACCTGGGTGCACAACACCATAGAGCATAACACTACATTGTCACACAGCAATACCTGGGTTCACAACACCGTAGAGCATAACACTACATTGTCACACAGCAATACCTGGGTGCACAACACCGTAGAGCATAACACTACATTGTCACACAGCAATACCTGAGTGCACAACACCGTAGAACATAACACTACATTGTCACACAGCAATACCTGGGTGCACAACACCGTAGAGCATAACACTACATTGTCACACAGCAATACCTGGGTGCACAACACCGTAGAGCATAACACTACATTGTCACACAACAATACCTGGGTGCACAACACCGTAGAACATAACACTACATTGTCACACAGCAATACCTGTGTGCACAACACCGTAGAGCATAACACTACATTGTTACACAACAATACCTGTGCACAACACCGTAGAACATAACACTACATTGTCACACAACAATACCTGTGTGCACAGCACCGTAGAGCATAACACTACATTGTCACACAACAATACCTGGGTGCACAACACCGTAGAACATAACACTACATTGTCACAGAGCAATACCTGGGTGCACAACACCATAAAGCATAACATTACATTGTCACACAGCAATACCTGGGTGCACAACACCGTAGAGCATAACACTACATTGTCACACAACAATACCTGTGTGCACAACACCGTAGAACATAACACTACATTGTCACACAGCAATACCTGTGTGCACAGCACCGTAGAGCATAACACTACATTGTCACACAACAATACCTGGGTGCACAACACCGTAGAGCATAACACTACATTGTCACAGAGCAATACCTGGGTGCACAACACCATAAAGCATAACACTACATTGTCACACAGCAATACCTGGGTGCACAACACCGTAGAACATAACACTACATTGTCACACAGCAATACCTGGGTCCACAACACCGTAGAACATAACACTACATTGTCACACAGCAATACCTGGGTGCACAACACCGTAGAGTATAACACTACATTGTAACACAGCAATACCTGGGTACACAACACCGTAGAACATAACACTACATTGTCACACAGCAATACCTGGGTGCACAACACCGTAGAGCATAACACTACATTGTCACACAGCAATACCTGGGTGCACAACACCGTAGAGCATAACACTACATTGTCACACAGCAATACCTGGGTGCACAACACCGTAGAACATAACACTACATTGTCACACAGCAATACCTGGGTGCACAACACCGTAGAGCATAACACCACATTGTCACACAGCAATACCTGGGTGCACAACACCGTAGAGCATAACACTACATTGTCACACAGCAATACCTGAGTGCACAACACCCGGCAGTACAACACCTACAGTACAGCACCTTGTTACACAACACTTTGTTAAACAACAAACCCTTTTTAAAACAACAGCCACTTATGGGTGTTATACGGAGTTGTGTCCTTTGTGGAAGCCAGGATCCTATTTTCGTGAATCCCGTATTGCTCTTGATGTGTCCACACCATACACGCACACACTGATTCCTCCTAAGCATCTACTAAAAAAACCTGACTTGCCCTGAATGAGTGAGGTACTGATAAGGGGCCCGTTTCACAAAGCGATCATACCGCTACATGTGTCGTATCTCCGATACTTTAACATAGAGTTACGGCAGTCGTAGGACGACCATCGCTTTGTGAAACAGGGCCCTGAGCGCATTTAATACCACTGGGCTTCCACGACGAATGGTTTGTTTTTATGTTTTGCCACCTGTCCGAAACAATGGGCAGTATTACGTGCATGCATGGAGCACATGCATGCGCATTATGTCTAACGAAGGGAGATAACTCACCTGCAATTGTGACCATCCAGACCAACACATAGGAGAAGACTGCGATCCAGAGGACAGACATGCTAAAGGTGACGAGATACAACTTTCTCCATTTCGTCCGTCGTCGGCAGTCCGGCACCGTCACGTACAACAACATTTTCACGGGAACCATGGCAACCCAGAATATTCTCAGGAAGAACGATTCCGGGACAATCCAAGGAGAATGGTGATGGGGTACTATGGAACAGAAGAATGACGTCATAATTGTATAAGTATTGGTTGTTTGTTGTTTAACGCCTGACCCAGTAACATGTGCACATATCACTTTTGCCCAGCAACCATTGTTTTTGTATTTCGTCGTATGTGACGTCATTAAACAATTGAACGTGACGACAATGAAGAGGGCTGTCACACTTGCTTACCTTGTTTTACAAATGTACATGAATAAAATTGACAATAAAGAAACTAAACTATTACACTTGAGCAAGTGTGTCATACGACTTATACGAAACTGGTGCAAAATTATGTATTGCTCTCGCTATCTTTGCTCATTATATCAGCCACTCGTTGACCAAGAATCAATATTTTCATTTATTACTGAGTGCGGTGTAAAACAACATTAGATCTCTTGCCTCTTACGACAAGCATGGGTTGCTGAAGACCAATTTTAATCCGTATCTTCTTGGGGATTTTCTATCAAGTATATAAAAGATAATAAGTTGTTTTGTTAATAATCGGCGTGTTTAAGACCAATGGAATTTTAGAGGACTTTGAGACATTTACAGGACTTGTCAGAAGATGAGGGGCTGATTTCACCGGATTCGCTGATAACCTCCGACTGTGTGGAATGACTTTCAACTTCGGAAAAACTTGTTTCCACTTCAACAACCTCGCTTGAAATACTTTTCCGTTTTCCCTGAAGCAAGGGCGTCTTAACCTCGTTATCCTCCAGATCAGCTGACCCCTTCACGCATGACCGGAAGCTGTTAACCGCCATTTGTGCCAAATGTTCAAGCTTCCGGTTAAAAGCCAGAATAACGAAGTAGATGATGCACATCATTAACATAGACATGGCCTCGAACCTGCAACAGAAAGTGAAAGAAAGAAAGTGGAACGCAACATTGAACTGTAAGTAAGTGAGTTGAATTTTACGCCGTTTTTAAGCAATATTCTAGCAATATCACGGCGGGGGACACCAGAAATGGGCTTCACACATTGTACCCATCTGGGGACTCGAACTCGTGTCTTCGGCGTGACGAGCGAACGCTTTAACAACTCGGCTACCCCACCGCCCCACATTGAACAGTATTTAATGTACGAGGGGAGATCAAAAGTTTGTAGAATCACCAAGAAAACGATACAAATGCAGTTATTTTTATGTTATATTTTTCGACATATTATCTGTCAAGCTCAAGCAATTTGGTTTTGCTATGTTTCAGCGAATACGATTATATTATATTATATTACCAGATGTATTTCAAATGCCAGCCAAACCGTTTGTCATAACGTGTTCCCGAGTAACCCTTCTGAGCTATGGCGTATATCTAATGTCCATTATTGTCATTGTAATATTACCATTCCACGACGCCATCTTTGATGACGAGGACCAAAGCCAGCACAGAGAACAGGTAGAATACAGTGTCTCTGAAGACCGGCCACCACGTTAGCTGCACCACCTGAAAACACGTTCATCGTTAATTAGAGACCATCTGTGAGGTCATGTATTGTTTCCGGAGGTTTGTCATATCCATACAACGTCCTCCCCTCAGTTATATTGTCTGGTAAACCCGACGTCACCTCTCATGGTGTTTCTACAACTTATCTGCATAGTATGACAGTATATATATTGGTGTTTTACACAGGTAAACCTATCGGAGTGAGTATGGCTTTACGCCGCTTTTAGCAATATTCACATCATTAACATAGACATGACCTCGAACCTGCAACAGAAAGTGACAAAAAAGAAAGTGGAACGCAACATTGAACTGTAAGTAAGTGAGTTGAAGTTTACGCGGTTTTTAGCAATATTCTAGCAATATCACCGCGGGGGACACCAGAAATGGGCATCACACCTTGTACCCATGTGGGGAATCGAACCCGGGTCTTCGGTGTGACGGGCGAACGTTTTAACCATCAGGCTACCCCACCGCCCTTATCTGAAGTGGCCTTAATGGTCATTATGGCACTGGGGCGGTGGGGTAGCCTAGTGGTTAAAGCGTTGGCTCGTCACGCCGAAGACCCAGGTTCGAATCCCTACATGGGTACAATCGATATACCGTGATGTTGCTGGAATATTGCTAAAAGCGGCGTAAAACCAAACTCTGTCAGTCAGTCATTATGGCACGTGTATGCAAGTCGGTCAACAGTATTATTCTCGATATACTCTCATCATATCACGGAATATGAAAACACCGGAGCCAGAAGTGACTATCTGTATAACCTAGAAACCGTACTGCGTCGATTGTTGATAAAAAGAGATGTCATACAAAAAAAATAGAAAACCTGCCACGATAGCTCTTGTGACACGCGACAGACGCGTGTACTGCGCAGTTGTAGCCGTATAAGAGGACATATTTACATTGGCGTAGGCAGAATGTATACGTTGAACTAAAAAATTAATAACTAAAATCAATAATTCTAAAAGTGATACAATGTATGCGACAAAAAAATAATGACATTATACCACGCCAGCGAATATTCCACAGATGCCGATTATAAACAGGAGGTTGAAGACGGCTGAACCAACGATGGTGCCGATGCCAACGTCACTCTTGGCGATGAACACACCTGTTGAGACGAGAATATGTGGATTGAATTAACAAATTATAAATATTTAATCTATTCTAGTTTGGGTACGGTTTACGACCTGTTACAAGCTAAAATCATAATAAATGCGTTGAACATTTTTGGAAAAATAGATGACCGAATGTTGTTTGAACGCTGCTGTGTGTAATACATCAATTCTGTATCATTACAGCTTGTGAATATTCGAGTCTGGGTACACGGTGAATAAAGACGTCAGCAACGACCATGCCATTGCGGCGAGACAACTCGCCTTCAGCACGGGTAGAGCCTGACACATGGGTGAAAGTGACAAAACCACTTCCATGAAATAGCGATGATACCACGTGTTCGTGAAACGGTGAGCATATCACGACCCGCCAGGCAATCGTCACAAACACATGCAAAGGCAAGTCAGTTATTCACCTGAGTGAGTGAGTGAGTGAATTGGGTTCTACGCCGCTTTTAGCAATATTCCAGCAACATGACGGCGGGGGACACCAGAAATGGGCTTCACCAATGTGCTTATGTGGGGAATCGAACCCGGGTCTCCAGCGTGACGCGCGAACACCTTAACCACTGGTCTACTCCATCAACCCCTTCACCTGAAGTAACACGGGAACACACGACTCAAGTCAAAATAAGATACTGCATCGGACATTACATGTGTCACGGATGTGTCCAATTTTGAACTGTCCACCGCATCTACCATAAACGTTTGAACGTTTTGCTGAGGCCATGGCTTCGGCGGCAGTGGTACCGTAACAATGTTAGAGTTGCAATACACTGAACCTGTTAACATTCAGTAAGGAGCAATGGCTTGTGCTATATTCAGACTTGTGCTATATTTAGACAGAGTTCTGGAATTTATTACATAATATTATCCCTATAGGGCTTTCTAGCGAGAACATCATAGAGGGTCGTGCAGCGTTTCCATAGGTATATAAGGGGAGCTAACTCTTGTCTGTGATCCCTCATATCGGATTACATCTCAAGTTAAAAGACAAGCATTTGAGTGGGGATCATTCTTTCCTATTTTGTCAAACCTGACCGTCGCTATAATCGTTAGTTTTGTGTGTTACTGCCTTAACATATATTTGTTGTTGGTTAAACACAGAGTCCTTTTGAGAACCGATTCCCCTGTTAACTTAAGCTTCAATTTGGGAAACAACTCGTGATAACTCTAACATATACACTATATACATGGGTTTTATCTGCTACATGCATCCTGAAAGATGGTTTCTTTCCCCAACCTCTCCTCTCATTAATGTCTCTCTGGCACATATTTCTTACCTATGATAGACGTGAAGAATTCCGCAGCAGAACTTCCTGCCGCCATGAAGGTTGCCCCGGCAACGTCAGACTCAATCTGTAAATCTGAAACAGATTGTATGATCTGATTATGTAATCCAACCATATACTATGTAAACATTGTACATTCTACGACATTACTGTTTGACTTTCACGTGTTCGATTTCGAAGTAAATCGACGTATTAAGTCTGCCTATAGTACTTAATTTGCATGTATTGAGTCACGCAAATATCGTCACTGCCACATCGAGATTATGGATCCGAAAGAGAGGGAAGAGAATTTTCAGATAATAATATTTACTGGACATAAATCTTGGGAATTACTACACATGGCTTGTGTAACCATCGTCATATTTTTGGAATTTTCGGTACATAGATTGTTCCAGTTAACAGTGTGAGGGCTTCATTGCATCGCGTCGAGGTCTATTCCGGTGATTTGGATGCATGGCGAGGGTCATCTTTGGTAACACCAGCGATCATATGGTGCTTCCAAACCAGGGATAATATCCTGGAATCTAGGATTCGAACTTACAGTCAGTGGATCCTGTCATGGTTAAAGGAGGCAACTCTGCACCTGCTGAAGACTTGTGTTCCAGCAGTAATGCCAGACTGATATATTAAACACAGTACTGGTATTTCTATTTGGAGACTCACATCCTAGACTTTAGAAGGACAATGTTACATGCTCCGGTTGCAGTCTAATTCAAGACCAAGTATATTAACTTGAGGTCAATGCATCACTGTTCGTCGTTTCACTAAAGTGGTCAACGTCTGTGATCTGCTGTACTTTCCTCCCGCGGCAAGGTAAGGCCATATATAAAAATATTCTTGTTTCTCATTTCCGCCCGACCCAAAAATTCGACCCAACACTCAGATTTTTTTACTTTTTTTACACTAGAGACAAAAAATGCAACTTTGACTCTCAAACTGCCTGATTTTTCACACTTCTAAGTTTTGATTTTGTATCGGAGAAAAGGGTACATTTCCACAGAAATCAAGGGGTTTTGGACATAAAATAAAATAGAATGTAAAAGTAAAATCCGCCCGAAGGGGTTGTTTTTGTACAAAAGTGACGAGAAACAATAACATTTTTATGTGGCCTAACATACAACTGGAATTGTGTTGAAAACGGGGTTGAACGGGGTTGAACTCTTTCACTTACTGTTTTTTCCAAATTAATTTAGGTTATCATTTGATTGATATGATAACACTGTTGTGTCGAAGTTGGAAGGACTTCCAGAAATACTTCGAGTTATCCGAGGTTTCGACACAAGGAAAGATGACAACAGAAAGAATACCCGTGAAGATCCGGGTTAGGATTGCTCTTCAGTAACCCATGCTTGTCGTAAGAAGCGACTAACGGGATCGGGTGGTCAGGCTCGCTAAGTTTACAGTGTCATCGTATCCCAATTGCGTAAATCGATGCTCATGATGTTAATTATTTGGTCCAGACCCGATTATTTACACACCGCCACCATATAGCTGGAGTATTGCTGAATGCGACGTTAAACAACTAAACTAAAAACCAAATATGCTGGGACCAAGCCTTCGCTTCGACAGAGCCGTAAGTTCGACACAAGGGTACTTGACTGTACGTCATCAAATATGAAAACCCATATATTCACAAGTTTTTATCTATTTGAATATTTTGATATGATCAAAACTACCGATAGTATGAATTTCCTAGTCTCCATTTAGCTGAAAACCATGAGGTACGATAGCTCACCTTCACATATTCTCTCCAGAGAGACAACAAAGTAGTCGTCACAGATGAGAGCCATGGCGCCGATGAGGTAGCAGGCAATGAGGATGTGGACAAACACGCCGCCGCCTTGGGTGTCTTCTAGCGTCATGAAGTTGCCGAAGAAGTTGTCCACGGACCTAGGTGTACAGTTGAGGGCTTCCTCTGGAATAGAGGATGATTACGTGGGGGAAAATGGGGTTAAACGTCAACGTTTGAAGTGCCCGTTACTATATTGATAGAGTGAGTTTAGTTTTACGCCGCCTTTAGCAATATTCCAGCAATGTCACGACAGGGAACACCAGAAATGGGGACTCGAACCTTGGTCTTCGGCGTGTCAAGCGAACACTTTAACCACTAGGCTACCCACCGCTGCTTAAATGATAGAAGATCTCAACACTGTAGATCTAAGCTAAACATTTTAAAATAGAAGCGTTCCTCTGTTCATATTTCACATACAATAAAGAGGGCGGTAGGTTAATGCGCCGAAGCGTTCGCTCATTATGCTGAAGGGCCAGGTTCGATTCCTCATTTGGGTACCTTTCTGATTTAATTGTTCTTGCGTCCCCGCCCTGATATTGCAGAAAGCGGCGTAGACAGTACTCACTCAACATCATAAGACCACATCATGAAGTTTTAAGTTACAATCTAAATAGACCTACAAAAGAAACTAAGCACCTTTTTTTGTGAAATAATAGCCAAAGCACCTGGGCCCCGTTTCACAAAGCTATCGTAGCGCTACGACTGTCGTACGTCTATGTTACAGTATAGGAGGTACGACAGTCGGATCGCTACGATAGCTTTGTGAAACGGGGCCCAGGTGCTTTAACTATTATTTTACCAAAACAACCTCAACACTACCTAATATTATTTAGTGTGATTTGAATGCGGAATTTAGCAAACATTGTGTGCGTGTTACCAAAATTACTAAGCATTGATAAGTGACAAAGCTTAGAGTTACTGAAATGCTTATTCTTTTGACTGACTGACTGAGTTTGGTTTTACGCCGCTTTTAGCAATATTCCAGCAGCATCACGGCGGGGAACACCAGAAATGGGTGCCCACTCGAACCTTGGTCTTCGGCGTGTCAAGCGAACACTTTAACCACTAGGCTACCCACCGCTGCTTAAATGATAGAAGATCTCAACACTGTAGATCTAAGCTAAACATTTTAAAATAGAAGCGTTCCTCTGTTCATATTTCACATACAATAAAGAGGGCGGTAGGTTAATGCGCCGAAGCGTTCGCTCATTATGCTGAAGGGCCAGGTTCGATTCCTCATTTGGGGTACCTTTCTGAAGTAATTGTTCTTGCGTCCCCGCCCTGATATTGCAGAAAGCGGCGTAGACAGTACTCACTCAACATCATAAGACCACATCATGAAGTTTTAAGTTACAATCTAAATAGACCTACAAAAGAAACTAAGCACCTTTTTTGTGAAATAATAGCCAAAGCATTTGGGCCCCGTTTCACAAAGCTATCGTAGCGCTACGACTGTCGTACGTCTATGTTACAGTATAGGAGGTACGACAGTCGGATCGCTACGATAGCTTTGTGAAACGGGGCCCAGGTGCTTTGGCTATTATTTTACCAAAAAACAACCTCAACACTACCTAATATTATTTAGTGTGATTTGAATGCGGAATTTAGCAAACATTGTGTGCGTGTTACCAAAATTACTAAGCATTGATAAGTGACAAAGCTTAGAGTTACTGAAATGCTTATTCTTTTGACTGACTGACTGAGTTTGGTTTTACGCCGCTTTTAGCAATATTCCATCAGCATCACGGCGGGGCACACCAGAAATGGGCTTCACACATTGTGCCCATGTGGGGATTCGAACGCGGGTCTTCGGCGTGACGAGCCAACGCTTTAACCATTAGGCTACCCCACCGCCCCTTATTCTTTTGAAACATGACCCCCATGACACAGTTCTTCGTGTGGTATAAGGCTAGTGAGGATCGGTTGGTTTCTATTGTGGATGTTTGGTTGTATTTCTTTGCTCATTATATCATCCACTCGTTTGCCCAGAATTGATATTTTCTTACATTGTTTTGTGCGGTGTAAAACAACATTCGATCTCCCTACATCGTTGACTATCTGTATTACCAGTTTTCAGAATGAAATTTCAAACCCGCGTTAAGCCATAATCATGCGCTCAAATAACCCTATACCATCGTGAAGATTCGGGTCAGGTTCGATCTCATGTTTGTCATAAGAGGTCAATACCCTGATCACGTGGTCAGGCTCACTGAACTGGTTGAGGTATGTCATGGCATCCCGACTGCGTACGAGTATCGATGCTCATAATATCAGTCACTGGATTGACTTGCTCAGACTCGATTATTTACAGGTAGCAGGGAATATAAACTGACGAGCAAAAGAAAGTACACAGGTGTAATTGTTGTTGCAATCCAAAATATGCGTTCTAACTTATAAAATTATTGAAAAACATTGTTTGTATAGAACGCAACCATCATGTTTCATTTGCCAAAATGCAACCAAAAACATTTGTACGTGTTTTGCACGAGTTTTTGCAAAATTGTGATTATTGTCCCATGCACCAGCACTTTTCTGACAGAGAGTATAAATCCTGTTTGCCGTGAAGACTGAACAATCACTTGACAGAAATCTCACGAGGATATGCCAAGATTGACGTCGGCGCAACAAGAACGGGCCAAAGGAATGACACAAATGGGTGCTTTCAACAGCGATATTGCAAGGACATTGGGTTGCACAAGACAAACCATAATTCGGCTGTTTAACCGTTTCAGTACGACAGGCCAGACATGTGATCGACCCAGAAATGGACGTTCCAGAGTCACAACACCCCAAGAGGATCGCTATCTGCGGGTTATTCACCTACGCAACTGGATGTTGACGGTGACGTCATCAGCAGCCACATCATTGGGTCATCGCGTAAGCCGATTCACAGTGACAAGACGACTTCGTCCTGCTGGCATGTATGGGCCTACCGACCGCTGCGTGGAATGGCCTTGACCTACCAGCATCGTAGGAACCGTCTGCAGCGGTCATCACTACATCGCAGTTTATTGTTAAAATGTCATTTTGCTGTTAAAACACGTGTATTACAGTGTGCTTCAACATACATTTTCCATTTCATCAAAAGGTTTTGTTATTTTTATCTTATTGGAAGAAACACAACCTGTGTACTTTCTTTTTGCACATCAGTTTAGTCTCTTCAGGAGAAGTGTGTTTGCAAATGTAGGTTTCTGAAATACGAACATTCGCGCAAACGCGATTGCTACTTATTTTCCACGGCGTGAAACACATGGAATCGAAATTGCATTTGGTGTTTTCGATAGATGTTTGTTGTTTGTTGAAGTTCGTAGGGCTACGAACGTTTCGAGTATGGCTAGCCTGATTATTATAACCAACGGCTTTCGTTGATTATTTCATGTATTCACATTAAGGCTATGTCAATGTCAATAGTGTGTGAGCAGTATAAATTTGTGCAAAACAAAAACAGAATTAAAAGCGAATATTGCTCAGTCATCGTGGTTCCGAGTTTATTTTATAGAACACTGCTTAAAATAGTTGATTGCAACTTTAATAAACAAACACAAGAACAATAGAATCAATATTATAAACACTTCATGGTATGTCCACCTTTTGTGATAAATAGTGTGTGAATTGAAACTGAGAACTACCTTGGTACACATATGTCATTAGTATCGAGAACTGGACTGTGGTATTCAAGACATGTTCAGAGGGATTAGTGTTTATCTGCCCTCTGGGCCTGAACGGGAAATATCGGTTTACATAGTTAATTGAAGGCATTTGATTTCAAGTATCGCTGAAAATGACTCAATTTCTATAAATACCATGTATCTGTGCACTAGTACAGGGGCGGTGGGGTAGTCTAATGGTTAAAGTGTTCGCTCGTCACGCTGAAGCCCATTTCTGGTGTCCCCCGCCGTGATATTTCTGGAACATTGCTAAGAGCGGCGTAAAACCATACTCACTCACTCACACGTTTACATGGTGAGACAAACACGTTGTTAATGACAGAAGCGTCACGTTATCACATATGGGAGTATGGTTTTACGCCGCTTTTAGCAATGTTCCAGCAATATCACGAAAATTCACACATTGTACCCATGTGGGGAATCGAACCCGGGCCTTCGGCGTGACGAGCGAACGCTCTAACCCCTAGGCTACCCCACCGACCTTCATCACATATGGATTAATTACAATGTGTCTGGTACCATCCTGTGTTTATTGACAACTCAAGGTTCGAAGCCGTGGCTACGTAATGTAAAGACAGCTTCGCGTAGTTGGCAACTTCCCCCCAAACAATAAGAAAAAAGTTTCATACGAAAAATGTGTGTTGTTGCTAGGTTCTTCTCCATTTCCATCGATGCCGACGTCATTTGAAGCACACATATTGTAACGTGATATCTACGCAGTATTTGATTGGTTGTAAGCGACCAACATGTTTTACTTCTATTCACATGATATCGAGTTTGAAAAAATGTAAAATGTTGGCCAAGATATTTGTTGGAACAGAGACCGATTGTAATCTCGTCTCCCGTTTGCCAAACTTAAACTATAGGTTTATAGTCCGCCGGCTTTAGTTTTATCACTCATTCTTTAGCGATTTAATTTGCCACGGTATGTTTGTATATGATGTTTGTATCCGACGCGCGGGTAACCCACTCAGATAGCGGTCTTAAATTTGTACAAATAAATGAACATATCTATGACAAATTAGAGTAACAGTAGCTTCTGGCCAATAGTAACCTCTCTCTCCCCACCCCCAGGCCCCGATAATGTGATTTCGCCGTAGGCTTTAATAACCTAGAATATATACAATTTAATAATCTAGATTATATAAAATTTAATAATCTAGATTACATGAAAATACTAACCTTCACCAAGTTCCAAGTCTCTGGAATCCCTCCTAATGCCCGGATGTAGGAATGATGACTCATCCCCAGGTTCCAAGTTCAGGTAACGCCAGATTAACGCTAATCCCGATAATGCCAAATAAACGGAGGCAACGGAACAGACAGTTGTCGCCCGCTTCAATAATACACCATTAAAAGAATATTTCCCCATCGTAACTTAACGATAGATTTTTTAATACCCAGACACGGGAGCACTGTGTTCTGTGAGACGAGTGTCTCCTTCTCTGCACGACATAAGTGACACAGTGGGGTCACCGTGATTCAGATTGATGTAAACAATGACAATATCGAAGACTGTACATGTATAATTCGGTCGGCGGTCGCTGAAGGTCAGATTATCTCCGTATTATCAAATCCCCCATTGTTTGTGTCCTCTGGGTCAGTGGATGTTTGGGCAGATTACAACAGATTCAAACGTGCGTGGACGCTGTACATCCAGTTGTATCTTATCAAGTAAAGGGCGACTTGAATTCGAGTGTTTATAAAATTTAGACGATAACAGCCCGTATAAAAGTGAGTGAGTGATTTCGTTTTACTCCGCACTCAGCAATATTCCAGCTATATGGTGACGGTCTGTTAATAATCGAGTCTGGACCAGACAATCCAGTGATCAACAGCATGAGCATCGGGCCTGGCCACCCAATCCAGTTAGTCGCATCTTACAACGAGCATGGGTTACTGAAGATCAATATTCTAACCCGGATCTTCACGAGTGCCCGTAGAAGACCCGGGAAGGAGAGTTGGGATGGGGGAAGGGAGATGGTTGAATTTTCCGTATGTGATGTCATATTCAAGAGCACAGGTGGCCACGCGGTATATGGTACACTAGAGTTGCGCCCCCTTTACGGTGTAAGGATCATCTGTATTAGGTGTCGAATCCAAGATCATGTAATGATCTTTGTTCTGTCAAAGGGCTTCAATGCCCATAAATGAGCCGCTTTTCGACATTAAATTTGAGTTCGAATTTAGATGACACGAGTCTGGAAAACTGGAAAACCTTTCAAAGCGACAGGAAACCAAACACACTGAACCTCTTATAGCCACAAATGAGTGAGTGAGTGAGTATGGTTTTACGCCGCCTTTAGCAATATTCCAGCAATATAACGACAGGGAACACCAGAAATGAGCTTCATACATTGTACTCGTGTGGGGAATCGAACCCGGGTCTTCGGCGTGACGAAAGAACGCTTTAACCACTAGGCTACCCCACCGCCCCGCCACAAACGAAATACTGTATACTTAAACCAGATGTCCTTCCTATACAATGTACCACAATCAAACAGGCTCTTCTTTGCAGTATTATACACACACGCACGCACGCACACACGCACACACACACACACACACACACGGAAAGGGGCAAAAGGCTAAAGATTTATTAAATGGAAAAAAAAACCTTTTATTCATTATCTTGCAACTCATGCTAAATATGCATTTTCCAGAAATTTATTATTTATAGCTTAATGTATTGGTTAAGCATTTATTTATTCGTTGACAGGAAATCACAAACGTACATAGATTATCATGGGTCCTCTGTGTTCGTGGTGCCCTGGGGCAGCTGCCCAGCGTGCCCATGACTTAGGCGGCCCTGCCATCAAAGACACAAGATAGCGCCACGGGACACCAAGGAACCAAGATGGAAACAAAAAACACCATGTAACCAGGACAAAACCAAGATGGTACCAAGGAACACAAAGCAACCACGATGGAACCAAGATGGAATCAGGATTGAAGCAAGATGGAATCAGGATTGAAGCAAGATGGAGCCAGGATTGAATCAAGATGGAATCAAGATTGAAGCAAGATGGAATCAAGATTGAAGCAAGATGGAATCAGGATTGAATCAAGATGGAATCAAGATTGAAGCAAGACGGAATCAGGATTGAATCAAGATGGAACCAGGATTGAATCAAGATGGAACCAGGATTGAAGCAAGATGGAATCAGGATTGAAGCAAGATTGAATCAGGATTGAAGCAAGATGGAGCCAGGATTGAAGCAAGATGGAACCAGGATTGAAGCAAGATGGAATCAGGATTGAAGCAAGATGGAGCCAGGATTGAAGCAAGATGGAACCAGGATTGAAGCAAGATGGAGCCAGGATTGAAGCAAGATGGAATCAGGATTGAAGCAAGATGTAATCAGGATTGAAGCAAGATGGAACCAGGATTGAAGCATGATGGAGCCAGGATTGAAGCAAGATGGAACCAGGATTGAAGCAAGATGGAATCAGGATTGAAGCAAGATGGAATCAGGATTGAAGCAAGATGGAGCCAGGATTGAAGCAAGATGGAATCAGGATTGAATCAAGATGGAACCAGGATTGAAGCAAGATGGAATCAGGATTGAAGCAAGATGGAACCAGGATTGAAGCAAGATTTAATCAGGATTGAAACAAGATGGAATCAAGATTGAAGCAAGATGGAGCCAGGATTGAAGCAAGATGGAACCAGGATTGAAGCAAGATGGAGCCAGGATTGAAGCAAGATGGAACCAGGATTGAAGCAAGATGGAATCAGGATTGAAGCAAGATGGAACCAGGATTGAAGCATGATGGAGCCAGGATTGAAGCAAGATGGAACCAGGATTGAAGCAAGATGGAATCAGGGATTGAAGCAAGATGGAGGTTGAAGCAAGATGGAATCAGGATTGAAGCAAGATGGAATCAAGATTGAAGCAAGATGGAGCCAGGATTGAAGCAAAATGGAACCAGGATTGAAGCAAGATGGAGCCAGGATTGAAGCAAGATGGAATCAGGATTGAAGCAAGATGGAACCAGGATTAAGGCAAGATGGAGCCAGGATTGAAGCAAGATGGAATCAGGATTGAAGCAAGATGGAACCAGGATTGAAGCAAGATGGAATCAGGATTGAAGCAAGATGGAACCAGGATTGAAGCAAGATGGAATCAGGATTGAAGCAAGATGGAACCAGGATTGAAGCAAGATGGAGCCAGGATTGAAGCAAGATGGAATCAGGATTGAAGCAAGATGGAACCAGGATTGAAGCAAGATGGAACCAGGATTGAAGCAAGATGGAATCAGGATTGAAGCAAGATGGAACCAGGATTGAAGCAAGATGGAACCAGGATTGAAGCAAGATGGAAACAGGATTGAACCAAGATGGAATCAAGATGGAACCAAGATGGAATCAGGATTGAAGCAAGCAACATTAAGGAACAAAGGTGGCATCAGTGGTGCAACTGACTTCACGATTTGGGATGTACATGTACATATCAATATCTTAAAGTATTAGTGCCATGTTTTCTTTAATTCTTATTGGCTTTTGCTACGGAGTTTAACGTCATTTGAAGTTATTGCACTGATGTCGTGGAGACAACAAGGCAGGGAAACAACAAGTACCATCTTTTAATGTCTTGTGGTACGACACGGCTGGGGATCGAACCGCTCTTTCCACTCAACCATGAAGGCGGAATTTATTGTAAAGTAATCTAAACACAAACAGTGTCACCCGCTTCACAAACTGTATCTTTCGGGAATATTATGACGTCCCTGTTGACCCCTTCTGTAATATCTGTGTCGAGGACGGCGTTACCATGGTTACTTTATGCGACATATACAAATATGTATGTATTTAGTGTTCATGGCGTGAGTAACTCGGTTTGCTGCCATTATTTGTATAACAAATATTTACACGCTCTTTGTTTCATATTTATACAGAAATAGGTACAAAAGAAACGAAATGATATATTCTAGATTATTAAAACCTACAACAAAATCATATTATCGATAGGTAACATTGGCAAGAGAGGTAACTCTAATCTAACTCGAAGGGTTCCGCAGTTTGTTTGTACCTTATAATCGTAAACGACAAAACAATAATTTATTGCAATTACTTGTATAAATCAGACTGTTAATTCTAACGAGTGTTTAAGTGTATTTTAGGCAAATGGACAGCATTGTTTTTTAAATTGTTCGCTCGTAAACGCCTCATTCCCAGGTTTGACTTCCTCAAACCCTCAGTCCCTGTGTTTCAAAAGGACACGGAATATATGGTGTATAACATACTCAATATTCATGTAAACGTGAATTAGGAAACGAAAAAACACTGCATAAGTAATGTGAAAATGGTGTACAATATATCAAATAATTCAGGTAAACGTCAACTAAAACATGAAAGAAACCGAGTATAAGTAACGTAAAAATGTACACGAAATTCTATAATTCAAATAAACGGGAAAAGTAAGTCTATTACATGAAACGGGAAATTATTTACATCAAGGATATCAGACCACGATCAACATATTATATATTGCTGAATTTTATAGCCTTGTGTCATTGATAAACTCAGGTTTGATCATGGATGTTATCGCAGTGCGTACAAATATAAACACGTTCTCCACAAAGATAATACTGACGACAATTATTCTGATATCTGCCGGATTCCAGCAAATATTTACACCGACACCAGTTACCTCCCTTTGAACTAGCACGCCCGTTGGAATTAGTGTTGTGGACAAATTAATGTAAAATGAATCTCATTTACATTATTTATCGTTGAATAAGGCTTGCGATACAAACTATCGATGGTAAATGATAAATAATGTCGCCCACCTGGATCATTTATCCCGTGTGTTATTCGGGCTGCTTGTCATGTGACGAAGGGTTGTGTATTTCTTCTACATCGATACAGCATTAATGGGTTGAGATAGGGATCGGGCAATGGAAGGAGGGGTTAGGCTTGAAGAACGGTCTAGACTCACTAGACGGGCTAGACAGAGAAGGAGACTTGTGAAACTTGCCCTTCTTGCGTGTGTGTATGTTCTAAGCGTTGCTGTAACCACAACAGTCCGCGTGATAGGAGGAGAGAAAGAAGATGCGATTACACAGGAGGATGAATTTAGAGAATACAGAGTGAGGAGGGCCGCCGACCTCGGAGAAGGTAAGTCTCAGACTCCGTTTAGTTTTCTCTCTCCAATATCATCTCTACCCCCTCCCTTCGCTGTAACCCCCCTAAATCCTGCCACCCCAAACCCACCCCACCTGCTCCCCATCCTTCTCATGAGTGAACAATAGCTTCAATCGTTGATTTATCTCTGGTATTCTGTCTGTCACACTCTCTATAACTACTATATACGTATATGTATATTCTAAATAAAACTCAACGCTAAACACTGGAAGTAAGTATTCGGTGTTGGGGTTGGTTTTCAATTTTAAATATACCAGACTGAATACTCGACTTGCCTACATATTTATACAGAAAGAAAGAGGGAGAGAAGAGAACGGAAGGAGAAGGGATAAACACAGAGAAATGAAGAGAAATAAAAAAAGAGAGATAGAGGGAGAGTGGGAAGGCGATGGAGAGAGAGAGAGAGTGAGAAAGTGTTAGAGATAGAGAGGGAGAGGGAGGGAGTGTGAGAGAGAGGGAGAGAGAGGGAGGGAGCGGAAGGAGAAGAAGGGGTACAGAGATAGAGAGAGAGTGAGAGAGGCGATGGAGAGAGAGAGAGAGTAAGGAAGAGTGTGAGAGAGAGAGAGTGAGAGGAGTGAGAGAGAGGGAGAGAGAGAGAAGAGAGTGTGAGAGAGAGAGAGAGAGGAGGGAGCGGAAGATAGGGTACAGAGGGAGAGGGATAAGGCGATGGAGAGAGAGAGAGAGGACGGAGAGAGAGAGAGAGAGAGAGGAGGAGAGAGAGAGAGAGTGTGTGTGAGAGAGAGAGAGAGGGAGGAGCGGAAGAGGAAGAAATATAGGGACACAAATAGAGAAGGAGAGAGGAGAAGGTGATGGAGAGAGAGAGAGAGAGAGAGAGAGAGAAAGAGAGAGAGAGAGAGAGAGAGAGAGAGAGAGAGAGAGAGAGAGAGAGAGAGAGAGAGAGAGAGAGGGGGAGAGAGAGAGAGAGAGAGAGAGAAGGAAAGTGACTGACAGAGAGAGTATACTCAGTGTGTGTGTCCAGTTTGATATATGTCCAACATTATCTATTGCTTATCCATACTTCTATCCGCACGTACACAGTGCACACCATTGATGTTTTATATCGAATCATATATCTGTCCTTTAATCAAGCACCCTCGGGCTACCATGTTTACCAATCTGAAAACATCCATCTAAATCTCAAATCAAAGCTAGTTGTAGTCTCGAGAAGCAGCGTCATGTACACCGTGCAGAGATTCAACATCGCCGCTGTAGGAGATCTAATATCTAATAATAATACGTCTTATTTATTGCCTGTTGAGAATTCAACATACGTCAGTATAATTAACCAGTTGTCCACAAGGAATCCTTACGATGTAATTTAAAACAAGTGATTAAAGAATGCGATATGTAAAGGCATCTAGCGTGAGGGATTATTAAACTTCGTTGACTCACGCTCGTGGTAGTCTGGGTTATCTTTAGAATGTAACATACCACTG
The DNA here is from genome assembly GCF_003918875.1 of Haliotis rubra. Classification (NCBI taxonomy): domain Eukaryota; kingdom Metazoa; phylum Mollusca; class Gastropoda; order Lepetellida; family Haliotidae; genus Haliotis; species Haliotis rubra. The sequence continues at coordinate 2,211,494 of NW_025764981.1, read as the reverse complement.
ATTCAGGTGATTTGACGCGATGTAATAGTGTCGGAAATGACAACTCAATAAGACTGAGAGTAATATCTTTGAAACTGCCATGGTTGGCAGTCGACTGCAAGTTGTTCATAAATTGTTTCCAATTTGAAATTTGTTGACAGAATGCCTAGGCTAAATGTTGCCGTATTCACATAACAGACAGAGTTGCTTGACACGTGACAAACGTACAGTGGAACGTTCATCGCAGACTTAGCTATCTGAGCAGAGCTATCGGCTTTCCGTTACAGAGGCACTTGGTTCACATGACAGACCGAAATGTTTCACATTAAAGAGCCACTTGGTTAACATGGCAGACCAAAACGTTTCACATTAGAGAGGTACTTGGTTCACATGGCAGACCCAAATGTTTCACATTACAGAGCCACTTGGTTCACATGACAGACCAACACGTTTCACATTACAGAGGTACTTGGTTCACATGGCAGACCCAAATGTTTCACAATACAGAGGCACTTGGTTCGCATGACAGACCCAAATGTTTCACATTACAGAGGCACTTGGTTCACATGACAGACCCAAATGTTTCACATTACAGAGGTACTTGGTTCACATGGCAGACCCAAATGTTTCACATTACAGAGGTACTTGGTTCACATGACAGACCCAAATGTTTCACATTACAGAGGCACTTGGTTCACATGACAGACCCAAATGTTTCACATTACAGAGGCACTTGGTTCACATGACAGACCCAAATGTTTCACATTACAGAGGCACTTGGTTCACATGACAGACCCAATGTTTCACTTTACTCGACAACACTCTCGACTAAGAACCACTATCAATAATTTCAAAAGTATAAATGTTTGGAATGCTTCAAACATTGAACGCGCTCTCCTTCTGGTCAGCGTTTAAAGCAGCCCCGCTATATGTACGCACATCAAGCGTATCCCTTAGCAACCAATACCCTAAAACTCAACAGGCGCCTCCATCCAAATGTTGATGTGTTGAACTGTGTCCAGAGTGATAGTTATCCATTTCGGAGACACCGAAAACAGTAAAATATAAACCCCGATCAGACCACATCAGTACGCTGTTACCACGACTGAATAATCAAGGGTACCAAAAGAAAAAAACGAAATGTCGATAATTTAAACAGAATTCAAAAGTAATTATGTACATTCCTGATGACTTTTTTGACATATTAACCATCTGGTCATGAAAAAAAGACGATATTCGTGTATTAATCATATACACCTACATATTCCTGGCATTTGTTATTCCACCATAGTGTGTAGACATTTGATAATCTCATTCACATAGTGCACAGCTTGATGAGTGAGTGAGTTTAGTTTCACGTCGCACTCAGCAATATTCCAGGGCCCAGATTTTCGAAGCTCTCTTAGCGCTAAGATAGTCGTAAGTGCCATACATTAACATTAACTCACAACTATCTTAGCGCTAAGAGAGCTTCGGAAATCTACGCCCAGCTATATGGCGGCGGTCTGTAAATAATCAAGTCTGGAACAGACAATCCAGTGATCAACAGCATGAGCATCGATCTAAGCAACTTTGATATGATGTCAACCACGTCAGTGAGCCTGCCCACCCGATCCCGTTGATGTAGATAGGCTGGTACCCACGCTCCGTCATGTTTGTTTGTTGTTCATCGCCGCGCTCAACAATATTCCAGCTGTATGACGACTTCTTATAAATAATCGTGTCTTAACCAGACAATCCAGTGATTGAGAGGAAATATTATCGCCTTTGGGGTTAAGAGGACATTTTATGTACAAAGTCAACGAGCCTGAACACTCGGTCCACTTTTGCCCGTTATGACCAGCAACAGTGGTTTAGGGCCTGTTATAGTGAGTGAGTGAGTGAGTGAGTGAGTTTAGTTTTACGCCGCACTCCGCAATATTCAAGCTATATGGCGGCGGTCTGTAAATAATCGAGTCTGGACCAGACATTCTAGGAATCAACATCATGAACATCGATCTACGCAATTGGGATACGATGACATGTGTCAACCCAGTCAGCGAGCCTGACCACCCGATCCTCTTACGACAAGATAAATTCTAACCCGGACCTTCACGGGAAGGGACCTGTTCTAACCCGGCCGAAATCGCAGTACAAATGATGCCATGGTTATTAGGGCTGGATATTGCCCTGATTCTCATATTGCGATATATTGCAATAATTTAAGAGATATTGCAATATGTATATTGTGATATATTGAATGGAGGGGTTCTGTCCAAGTGCGTATATCATAGATTCACAATAGTTCTGTGTGTGCGACATTATCTTCTTAGTTGCTATTACACCATACTTTCAGGCTCCCAGTCTTATTGTGCATGGCTGTATGCCAATGGTTTACAGATAAATAAAATGATATAGAACCTTAATGTGGAATGTTTAATTGAGGTATTGCAACAAAGGTTTGAGGTGAGGTGAGGTTAAATTGGGTTTTACGTCGTACTTGAGAATATTTCGCTCATATGATGACGTGCATGCGTGTGTATGTGTATTTACGGCTGCTTGTACTAGCCCAGACTTAAGCTGGTTTTATAATGCTAGCCCACTGAGATACCATGCCGCAGTGAAGCATGAATACCCCACTCAGACACATTATACTGACTTCGAGCCGACCAGTCCTTGTTGTACCCATTAATGCCGAGCGCCAGGCAGGGACCAACAAGTACTATATTTTAACGTCTTTTGGTATGACGCGATCGGGGATCGGACCCTCGACCTTCCGCTCTCCGGGCGGACGCTCTAACCACTACACCACGGAGGCGGTCAACAAAGGTTTGAGAACATAATGATAAAGTATAGTAAAAGTATAACACGGTCAGTGATTTTAGCAAGGCGGATCAGCAGTTTTGTACACACAGGTTGTTTTGTTTGTTTGTTTGTTTGTTTTTACATAACACTATGTTTACAATTATGCTAAGAAATTATGGGAAGGGGACGGAGGTCATTGATTTTGTACATGACATGCAGGGGGTGGAGGGGAGGGTGTTCACTTATTTTGTACATAAACTTTAAATTTTAGGGAGGGTCATTCACATTGTAAATGCTTCTCCATAAATATCATCATCACCCCCCAAGCCATGAATTATGAGAGGTCCCTTAATTCCTCCAAAATGTCACATATGAAACCGTTTAAACCCACAAAACGTAACGCATTTGGTAGAATATTTGGCACTTTTGGAGCCACTTATTAAGATACTCCCACTTGTAAAATATTACATGATACCAACAGAAATAAAAGTTTATTTGGCACTTTTAGAGCACATTCTTTGCTTGGAAATTAAGCGCAGATGATACAAAGGGAGCTAACTCTGGATGACCCAATATATTGCAGAATCTGAACCATATCGCGATAATCGTATCGCAAGATACTGTACCGGTATATACTGGTTTACCGGTAATATTGCACAACCCTAACATTGGTTATATAAAAGTGTATACTAGTAATCAAACAAATAAAAGGACGAACAAACGAACGAACGAACGACGAATAAATGCATGAACTATAAATGAATGAAAGAATTGGAAACTATTCAATTTGCGATGTTGGCTTTTCACATCTGTGTATCTTCGGTCACGTGACATACTTGGAATATTTCAACATTTACAGCATAAAAACATTGTTTTAAATGAGAAAAACGAAGGTAGTTTTAAAATAATCCGTCGTATTATCTTGTTGAAAGCATATCTATCACCAAAATGAGTCATTATGATCCAATTGTTATTGTTGTGATAAAACTGTTAGGATACACGGGCACCCATGAATGTTTCCAGCGTATTAATATTTGAATGCTTCGAAAATGGAATGCGCCCTCTTCTTGATTCCAGGGCGGTAGGGTAGCCTAGTGGTTAAAGCGTTCGCACGTCACTCCGGAGACCCGGGTTCGATTCCCCAAATGGGTAGAATGTGTGAAGAACATTTCTGGTGTTCCCCGCCGTGATATTGCTGGAAAATTGCTAAAAACGGCCAAACCCATCTTCACTCACGATTCACGTTGCTTGCGACTAGGAAACAGTCTCAGTGAGAAAGTGGGGCTCTCAAGTCTTCCGTACAGTTTAAATATTTATTTTGTTTTCTTTTACAGAAGAAAAACTGCACTCCGAGATCGGTGGACAATTTCTTTGGAAATTTCTTTACGTTGGAGCAAACACAAGATGGCGGCTTCGTCCTCCATCTGTTTATCGCCATTTATCTCTTCGCGTCTCTCGCCATCATCTGTGACGACTACTTCGTCGCCTCGCTGGAGCTCATCTGTGAAGGTAGGTGACGTCATCGATAAAGGGCGACAATGCGACAGTTTTCAAGGTCAAACTATGTCACGTTGTCGCATTGACGCCCCATGTAAGATGTGTAAAGAAAACGTTAAAATGCGGACAATTCGACAATTATGTCGCATTGTCGCCCTTTGGATGAATAAAAAATATTATTCAAATCGCGACAATGCGACAAATGGCCAAAATGTCGCGTTGTCCATTGTTGCACTTTGTTTATTTTGGCACGTTTTGCTTGTTTTAGTGAGTGCTGGCAACGCGACAATGTCCATTCTAGGATTCCATAATAATAATCATGAAGACGAACATTGTTATGTTGAAACTATATCATTATGGTTCCAGTGTACAGTAAACTATGGTTATACCTAACGGGCCACCAATTAACGTAGTTCGTCATACACATTTCCACTATAGGTACAGTGAGTGCTCAGTAACCCCAAACAGTTCGTAATATCTGTCAGATCGTAATAAACGTGTTCATTCCAACAACGCCGACTCGAACCTAAAACGTACCGCCTCGTCATATAAAATGTTTATCTAAAATGTTTTAATCATTCAAAAGTCAAACGCGAGAAATTGTAATAAGAATTACAGTAAATGCGAATCAAGAACATTATTCGGATAATTTTGTCTTTATTAAGTTTTTTTACTTAGTTTGTATTTTTCAGACCCGACCGACCCATATGTTCAGAATTTGGTGGCTGCATGAAACACATAAAAAAAATTATGCCCTATTAAATAGCATGGTCCATGAGTACACAATTGTACTTTCGATAAAATACACTTACATATGTTTTTACTTTTAGATTATAAAAGTGTCGTGATTTGTTGATAATCCAAGATGGCAGACATGTGTGATTGACCTGTATCTAAGTGGATGCTTCTGTCCCCAGATCTGGGTCTGCAAGAGGATGTAGCCGGGGCCACCTTTATGGCAGCAGGGAGTTCCGCCCCAGAGCTGTTCACGTCAGTCATTGGTCAGTAATAATTACAATGATAAAGTGCCTATTTTTGTCATGCCCCAAATCCACAACCGGACGCATACTCAAATCATGTCCGCGTTCAGTCATGTGCCAGTGTGCGAGATAGGCATCATGCCGGTAAGCGCACGTAAAATGTATAATGTTTGTCTCCAGTTACTGTGCGCTCAGTTTATTCTCAACCCTTTGGGGTTTATACATCATCGATTATCTCCAGGGTATACGTTACGATCACTCTCCACTATACCCTGGATGCATCCACGGCTTGGCCCGATGATTTTATTACCTCCCTTGGCTGGCTCCGCATTCTCACAGTAGCCAATCAGCTAAGCCGCTGTTACATCCGAACTTGCCAGTGACAACAAAGATAGCGGCCGCAGTCGTGAAGGTTTGTTCGCAGTGCCACTCAGATTTTTGAGGAAATAATACAGAAAAATTGACAGATCTGAAACTTTCAAAAAATATATAAAAGAACTCCTTCTACCTCTTTCAGAGTATCTCTGCATCAATTGTGTTGCCAAGTTTAAACGGTTAGATAAATTAAGAAGCGAAAGTGAGTTGTGATTGGTTCGCTCAACTTCCCAGCGTAGACACCTGATTGGATAAAAAGCCAGTCAAGGGAGGTAATAAAATCATCGGGCCAAGCCGTGGATGCATCCAGGGTATAGTGGAGAGTGATCGTAACGTATACCCTGGAGATTATCGAGGATGGAGTTTATACAGTCCACGCTGTTTGTTCAGGGGCGGTCACAGGTTTTTTAGAGAAGGGGGATGCACAGTTAATTTTCACCCGTTTTCACAAGTGTTTCAATGGTCATTTAATAAACCTTCAGGACCAAAGTGGGGGTGCACACTGGATCCGCTTATGTTGTTTCGTTTGTTGTTTAAAGCTGCAGTCAACAATATCCCGGCTATATGACGGTGGTCTGTACATAATACAGTCTGGGCCAAATAATCTAGTGATTGGCATATTAGCATCTCTATCCACACAACTGGGATACGATGACATGCATGAACCAAGTATCTGCGGTTGGGGAATCGAACCCGGTCTTTGGCGTGACGGGCAAACTCTTTAACCACTAGGCTACCCCTACGCGATGTCTCGGTTCCATGCTTGTCATCCTACACCGACGATGGGTTCGTTGTTCATAATAAAACGGCTATCATCCGCGAAGATCCCGGTTAGAATTGTCGTTAAATGTGACTAACGGGACCTGTGAAGGTCCGGGTTGGAATATTGATCTTCTGCAACCCATGCTTGTCGTAAGACGCGACTAACGGGATCGGGTGGTCAGGCTCGCTGACTTGGCTGACACATATCATCGTATCCCAATTGCGTAAATCGATGCTCATGATGTTGATCACTGGATTGTCTGGTCCTGGCTGGATTTTTTACAGATCGCCGTCATATAGCTGGAATATTGCTGAGTGCGGCGTAAAAGGTGAGTTGAAATGGGGTTTAACGTCGTACTTGAGAATCTTTCGCTCATAAGACGTCGTGCATACGTGTATGTGTGGCTGCTTGTACTAGTCCAGACAAATCTGGTTTTATACTGCCCTGCCGCAGTGACGCATGAATACCCCACTCAGACACAGTATACTGACTCCGAGCCGACCAGTTCTTGCTGTACCCATTTATGGCGAGCGCCAGGCAGGGACCAACAAGTACCATATTTTAATGCGGCGTTGAAAAAAAAGACCAACTAAAACGTATCCCAATTGCGTAAATCGATGCTTATGATAACTGGATTGTCTGGTCCAGACTTGATTATTTACATAACGCTGCCATATAGCTGGAATATCGCTGAGTGCGAGTTTTAAAAAAAGACCAACTAAAACGGCTAAACTGTTGTTGAGTGCGGGGTTAAAGATTAGAAGTGGTGTTACTCTGTTTATATTTCAGGTGTGTTTTTCGCCAAAAGTGACGTGGGAGTCGGCACCATCGTGGGGTCCGCAGTCTTCAACCTGCTGTTCATTATAGGTGTCTGCGGGTTGCTGGCCGGTATGGTAGGTAGCGCTTCATCATCATCATCATCATCATCATCATCATCATCATCATCATCATCATCATCATCAACAACAACAACAACAACAACAGCTTACACATGACGCCTTGAGCTAACATGTTTGTTTGTATATTTGTTTATTTCCCTCACAGTTTAGAATATTCCCAGTGAAACGACCATAAAATATACATTTGGAAAGCCTGGAAACTGAGATGTACCGCGTCTGAAAGAGAAACCTGTGCCAATACTGGTCTAAATGTATTTGGTTGTCGACGTTTGCTTAACAAGGCATTAATTGATTAACTGATTCTGGGTTTGTTTTTTTGTTGTTTCGTTTTTCATTCACGGCAAAATACACAAGCCACAACCTTTTTGATACATAGTCTGGAGAGTTCAGTCAGTCTGAACCAGTGCCCCCTTTCTTTGTGGAACGGAATATACAGATCAATGAACGCTTCAACAGGGAGTCAAATATGTTCACGGAACATCACCTGAATTTTTATAATGATTTTGTACCATTCAAAGCTAGTCGAAGATAACGCGATTCTTTCATATTATATTTACTCACGGCAGATTAATTATTGTGATATGAAAGCGATGTTGTTGTTTTTTCTTAGAGTATACATGGGTGTTTTTTGTGCGCTGTACATGTATTTAGGTAAGTGCAGGTAATATGGATTTTTTTGGAGTTTTGTTAAATTTGAAACATGAAACATGACATTAAAGTGTCACCTGCCCATGTGAGTGAGTTTGGTTTCAAGCCGCTTTTAGCAATATTCCAGCAATAACATGGAGGGGGACACCAGAAATGGGTTTCACACATTGTACCCATGTGGGGAATCGAACTCGGGTCTTCGGTGTGACGAGCGAAAGCTTTAATCACTAGGCTACCCCACCGCTCCCACAGCAATATGGCAGGGACACCAGAAATGGACTTCACACATTGTACCCCTGTGGGGAATCGAACCCGGGTCTTCGGCGTGACGAGCGAAAGCTTTAACCACTAGGCTACCCCACCGCTCCCACAGCAATACGGCAGGGACACCAGAAATGGGCTTCGTACAGTGTACCCCTGTGGGGAATCGAACCCGGGTCTTCGGCGTGACGAGCGAACGCTTTAACCACTAGGCTACCCCACCGGCACATGTGACTCTAATGTACACAAATTCCAAATATAGACTACTGAGACATTCAAGCGTATCCAAATGCAGTGTTGTTGTGTTTTCTTTGAGAATGTAGACCTTGTGTGCAGCAGCTATTGACTCTCTCCTGTCTGATGCAGGTGATTCACCTCACGTGGTGGCCCGTCATCAGAGACACAGGCTTCTACCTCCTGTCTGTACTCGCCCTCGTCATCGTCATCAACGACACCGAGGTCTACTGGTCAGTCACACACACACTCCTCCTTCATGTTGACCGCGACCGCTACTGGTACTGCTGCTGCTGCTACTACTACTACTACTTCTATTACTACTACCACCATATCCTTATTAATGATATTGCTACTACAAAACAAGCGCTACTACTATTACTACTACTACTGCTACTACTACTACTACTACCACCATATCCTTATTAATGATATTGCTACTACAAAACAAGCGCTACTACTATTACTACTACTACTGCTACTTCTACTGCTACTTCTACTACTACTGCTACTACTACTACTACTACTACTACTACCACCATATCCTTATTAATGATATTGCTACTACAAAACA